>NC_044281.2:72555013-72792513 GCF_004027225.2 Strigops habroptila
GTTAGTATCTTATTAGACAACATAGAAAACAACCTCAGGTTGCTCAGGGATCAGGAGAGCTTATTTTAATTCTTTTCAGTGGGAGAATTCTAGCAGAAAACTCAGCCTGAATTTTTAACTAGAAAAATAGTCAAAGTGGAAAGAGTAAATAAAATAATTAAGTGTCACAGCCTGACTGAAACTACTGGGGACATGAAAATACTTGTTTTATAGAAGCACCATTATACACTTCGGTATAGGTTTTCATAGTTATTTACCCCAAATCCCTTCTTTACATGCAATCAAATAATTAAATCTCAGTACTCTATGCACAATGCAAGTGCCTTACAGTTTTCTGTGTGCATAATTAGTATTATTTATAGACAGAAATGGCAACTGTGTGTATAAATCCAATGTTTCAGCATTAAGTTTATTATCAGCAGGCAGGAAAGTAATTAGTTAATGAGCATGCAGAGCTTTTCTTAAAGGGTAAAAGCATTAATTACTATTTCTTCTGTTTTAAATTGCTCTAATAGACAGATTCCTCCCAAAGTATAGCTAAAGATTTCAGTTCAGGTAGTGCTTTATACAATCAAAATTCAGGCTTAAAATTAGCCATCAACCAAGGAACTGGTAATGGCTATTATTCCTGGTGGTTTGAGGTTCCCACGCCTTCCCCTTGGGAAGTAAATCCAATACTTTTGAGAAGTAACTTACAAAGGGCATTAGTAATTCTTGCACTGCAATTATCAGCAAATGCACCACTTTGCCTAATTCAGTGGTCATTTCCAAAGCAGGTCTCCTTACGGTGTCCATGGCCAGCAGCAAAGCTTCAGACAGGTCATGCAGTGACAATAAAGGAGTTGTACTCTTTCCAATTTCAGCTCTGTGGAGTCTATCCACTATTTCACCCAGGCAATATGTGCTTAACAAAAGCCATTTTTTGTGTGGGAAAACTTCATAAGAGCCATGCATGTATCAGAAATTATATGGTGAATTCTGTGATTCTATGGTGACAATCCAAAGCCAACAGGAAGAAACATTGGACTTTCCAGACAGGCACAAACAGGAAACCCTCCCATGAGAGGTAATGACTTCATATTTCTTTAGGCAAAACCAGAGCTGCTGGCATTATGATTTTAGAGTTACTCTGAATTACATTATGTCTCTCTTGTTTTCTGGCATCCCCAGTGAGCAGCAGTTCTATATGCTAAGCCTCAGAGGCATTAGTGAGTAGCAGAGCTGTGCTTGTCACCCTGCACCATCTTATAGTTCACACAGCCAAAGCCTCTCAGGCTCTGAAGCTTCCACAACATAGGTCCAAGCCCACAACCAAACAGGAGCTCTGATCTGCAAAGACCACACACAGCATGAACTGATGCCCGTAAGTTATCTGATATCTCAAAGACAGAGCTCTGCCTCTCACCCTTCGGTTCCCTGCCCTTTGCCAAGGTCACTGTTACTGCAAGGCAGTTCTCAAAGAGGAGCCTCCAAAGTACACCACTCCCTGCCAAGCAAAGAGATGTATTTGGGAATAGCCCAGGTGACCCCTACTAGGGAATTTAAGCTCCCACTCTGTCCCCAGCTGACTGTTTTACAAGCTGATGATGCCCATTTCCAGAACCATTGAAAGCATTTTGTACACTACATACAGCTATGGCATACCTGCAGCATTCAAAGGGGGAATGTATAACAGCAATGCTGGTTATTCAGCTGCCAGGAAGAAAACTATTCCCACTAGCAGAGCAAGAAAGCAGTTAAGACAAGCTTTTATACTTATAATCCACATTTCGTGTCACCACTAGCCTTCCTTGTACATATATGCAAACTGAAAGCTTTTTCTCCCTCAGAGGCAATTAAGTATTCCCTGCATCATTTCTCCTGCAAGAGACCAGCAAGGTGTATAAACATAACTACTGATTCATACCTGCTAAAGACTTCACCATTGTCACCCAATTATTGTTTGCAGAGAGAGTCAACACTATGGCACTAGATCAAAAGCATCTAAACAATTCATCATATTGCTAAAATATGCAGGCATGTTTTTCAGCACCAGAACACCTCCTTTCTAATTTAGAAGTGAATTAGGCATCGCTGCAAGTTTGTGACTCAAAGATAACTGAAAGACTTTTCCTGGTTTCTTGTGTTTTCCATTTGTGATTGCTGCAAGAGGTTTAATAGTAGCTGTAATTCTCTGTGCCACTCCAGAAGTCCCCAAGAGGCTAGCCACAATGCCAGTTTCTCAGAAGTAAACCATTACGCTTGCTTGCTATAAAGATCAGGATGTAGAATAAATCTGAAATACAATGTAATTAAGAACTCTTTCACCAAGAGCCATTTCCCTCAGGACACTATTCAGAAAGTCTGAATGTTCTGATGAAAGCCAATGAAGACCAATCCCCCGGCCAGGCAGCAAGGGCTACCTCTCATGATGATTACTTTCTTAAAAATTAAGAATCCCCATCAGTTGTCTACTCACTGCAGATTAGGCTGAAACAGAATGTTGACTAAGTTGCTTAATGTTGAGTCACATTGTTTAGTTCACAACAGACAAATACCTAAATTCCCCATGAGGCAGGTTAGAATAAGAAAAGCCAAATAGGCTTTTCAGAACATAGTCCATTGGCCAATTTCTCATACTGAAGGTTAGAAAATAATCCAAGATTTTGTTGATTTGTTGTTTCTTTGGGGTTTTCATTGTTGTTTTGTGGTTTGTTGTCGTTCCTCCCCCCCCCCCCCCCCCCAATTCTACCTTAGCTAAGCATACCTAAGGCTGAATAGCCTTAAGTAAGCTGTTTCCACTCGCTTGAGGGGAAAGGGGAAAATAACCTCTATTTTGATGATTGAAACCAGTTAGAGAATGGCAGAAGCAAGACTGCAATTAAGATCTTGGTCCTGTTGTACGTCTATAACAAACCCACATAATCAGGGTCAAAGCATAGCTGACATCACTTAACCCTATTGCACTTAAAGACAATGAACAACATCAACAAAACCCAAATAGTCAATGTAATTTCTAACCCAGCAGAACTCCATCTGCCCAGACTACAACCAAGAACTTCCTATTTAACCTTGTACTGAACACCTAGACCACAATTCTCAATTTCTATTAAATAGGGGGAGCATTCCCACATAACATCCCCCATACTGAATCTCTTCAGCTTTGAAGCAAGCCAGCACAGACGGCACTGGAAGTATCTGGGAAGGGATCAGTCACCACTGCTTGCGCATACTACTGAGTCAGCAAAACTCAGTGCTACACCCAGAAACAACCAGACTTGCACAGTTGCTGGCCAATCATGTCTCCCCAGACAGGGAATTGCATTGTCAGGAATAATGAGAAGTATCTTAAATGGCATTCCCGATCATCACAGCAATAGGTCTGTATACTCAGTGGCCCTAAGGTATAAGGAGAGAGAATTCCAGATACTTGACCTTCCAGCAAGTACTTCAATGACTCTTCATCACCTTATCCCTGCTTACACAGCCACCACATTAGAGAATTCCAGGCTGGAGGAACAGCGAATCTTTCAAGTACGTAACTTCC
Organism: Strigops habroptila; assembly: GCF_004027225.2. Classification (NCBI taxonomy): domain Eukaryota; kingdom Metazoa; phylum Chordata; class Aves; order Psittaciformes; family Psittacidae; genus Strigops; species Strigops habroptila. The sequence continues at coordinate 72,558,540 of NC_044281.2, forward strand.
TTAAATACACAGCAAGGTTTTGTTGTACATGAGAAAGCACATGTCCCAGAGCCCTGCCATGAGAGTATCTGAATAATTATAGATCACTTGTGACTTGGATGAAAGAGACTAAAATATTAACAAGCAAAAACTGCTCTTGAAGTCAAGACAAACTCACAGGGCAGAAAACAAGGAAGGGAAACTGGAGCCTCCAGCAGAGGAATACAACAATTTTACATCTAACACCCCACGAGTTCACGCACAGCACAAACATCACTGCCAATGCCACCACACACTGCCTCTGAGCTGTTATCAGATCCTCTGGTGTATAGAGTACAAATAGATTCTGCATCTCCTCAAAACACAAATCAGCTGCAACAAAGCTTAAGGGTCCCAGAAACATACAGATATGAAACAAGTTCAGGGCTTGAGGTTATAAAAGAGTAATGCCAGATGAGAAATACAGGGTACAGGAAGGCCTAAAACTAGGGTAAGAAGAGTAATGGTGGCATGCTGTTTTAAAAGAAAATAAAAGTTTTACAGAACACATTAACCTATTCTAAAGACTGTTCTCACCTTTCTTCACCCCAAGTTTCACAGCTCAGCAGACAGAGCAGAGCTTTCTCACAGGTCACTCCGTGGTCTTTGCCTGACAGGGTATGCATCTATAATACAGCACCTTCCTATAAGGGGCAAGAAATGTGTAATGGTTCATCAGCACCAGGGCTCTAACAGCTTGCAGGCAACAGTCACCTTTGCTTCCAGCACCCTGGGAAGGAAACCTCCCACCATAAAGACAAGGGTTGAAGATAGAAATAATTCTATCCAGCAATGTTGCACGTGGAATTTTTCAAAGAACAGAGAGCTGACATTTCCCAATAGCAAAGCAATAAAGATTACATGGGTGTTTATACTGTGTCAGCCAGGCTTGCAGGCTTCACTTCTCTTTAGAATGGCCCAAATGCCTGCAGAAATACATACCACCTTAATGATATTTTTTTTTTCGTGTGTGCTAAGGATAGTTTTGATCAGTGAATTTAGAAGTGTTGAACTTAACAGTTGAGATTTGAACATACAGAACTTTTGTCCAGACTGCCATGACACTTTGGGGACACCCAATTAAACCTACCCATCACAAGAAACTCATACAGGGTGGCCATCATGGGGATATCATTTTGTCATGACTTGACATGATCAATGCATTGGAACAGGGACTGCAGTTAAACCGAGAGCCAGCACACGATTTGAAGTTGAGACACTCTTGCAACTTATGTCTTTCCATTGTTCAGCCCAGCCTCATGGGCCATCGATAAATGAGCATCAAGTGTGAACTTGAGTATGAAATAAACTTTGGAAGGAACATTAAAATCCCTTAGAGTGCTATTACCTACACTGGAAAGAATAAAAATCTTTGTTCCTCAGTCTTTGTGAAAGCGCCTGAAGAACATTAGATGGACAAAGCTACACAGATGGCATGTATCATTAGACAATAAAGGAGATAACAAGCTGATTCTTTGTTTATTAGGAGACCTACATAAGGCAAGACATTCAGTACAAGCCTCCTGCAGCTCTGGAAGAATTTGAGTGACTGATTAGTATACACACACACACACCTGTACTTCTGAAGGAGAGGCTTTCAACCTGGTATAGTTCAGACAATGAACGATAACTGAACAGAACACTCGTTGGTACAGTCACTTTTCAAGTTTACTGAACAATTCTGGGTAGAAAAAACAGAAAAGTGAGACCAAATTAAAACAAATCCTTGTCAGAGGGAAAGAAAACAGCTAAAACATTTCTTAAAAGAATAGTCAATTAAGCACATGTTCAGAATTCACATTTGAGATTCGTGGAAAATGAAGACATTTTTTCCATGCAGGAGGATTTTTTGTTTATAAATCAAGAGAAAAAATAATTACCTTCAGGAAGTTAAAACCAACCCTTCCAGAAAAAGGGTCCTTCACCCAGTCAAAGACCATTACTCACCCAGCAGTGTTTGTTAGAAACCAAAATAACATTATTCATATCAAGTTCTCCCATTCAGTCAGCCTCACCCCTCCAATGCCTCATTTTTCCTATTTAGTCTAGCATTTTCCTGAGATTTAGCATAAGGTTAACATTTTCTATGATTTACTTCTTGAAGCCACTTGATACGTACTAGATTAAAAGCAGCGCTCATACATACACACCAAAAATAGCCTTATTTCCCCTTATTCATTTCACATTGTCCTTCCTCTTTGAGCAAGATTCGTTCCCCACTGAGTAATATGCTGTCTATCACCACCTGCAGAGAACCCCATAACAGGAGTTGGCCGTATATTGCAGCACCCCACTAACATATTACCTTTCATCTATAAAAACCTGAATTTTCAACCTGAAGGATGCCCATTACATTTCACTAAACTAGAACTTGGATACAAGTTTTGGCTGCTCACAGCTAAACAAAATCCTCTGGCTACTAGTATAACATGCTGATAAAACAAAGGGTTTATTTAGCTACAATTCCTAGATACACTGACAAGAAATTAAAGCATCATGTAGCATATGGGGGGGGGAACAAGTAACAGCACAAAACACAAAATTCCTATATCATACAATAGACATTCTATCACTAATAAAGTAATTTTCACCAATCGAGTTCTACCTTCACTTTTGAAAAATTTTTTTGATGATGCTTGTCATGTCCTGTGAAGCTTGACCTGATGTAAGTCTTACAGCTACTGCTCTAAAACTAGAATGTGTCTCGGTCTGCCAAGTTCAGTGGACACAAGTAAAAGCTCAGTTGATTTGTCAATCTCCAGCTCAGTGTTCATCCTGTATCTTCCAATATCTTATCACTACCAAGCAAAGGTTTCAAATCACAATTGAAGTACAAATCTAACAATTAAAACAAGATATACTGAAGAGGGAAGTAAGGCTTACATCCCTGGATAACACTACTTCTGCAGCTCCCACCACAAGCCCCAGGTAAAACAAATCTTTAGCACAAGTTTTGTAACAGCTTATTTTCCATTCTGAGAGAATAAGAGAATGTGGGACAGCAAGAACTTCCCATGACATTCCTGGCACATGTTTTGCACATTAACAGTTTGATTCATTGCCTTTATTAAAAGACATATCCAAGAGAATGTTTTCTTCCAGGAACACTGATGTACCACCCTAACAGGAGGATCTGAAAGACTTAATGCTGGATGGTAATTCACATTGCAAGCTTTACCCAAAACCTATTTCCTACAAAGATGCACTTTGCTGAGGCTCAGAACTACCCCAACGAATCTTGGTATAAAAACTCTTACTGGAATATTTTTATTTTTTTTTTCCCCAGGGGACAGCCTAGGGAACCCTTGAGTCACTGCAGGTTTTAGTCACTATTTTGGAACCATGCAGAGAGTCAGGCAGTAATTTAACAAGAAAATGCTTACATTAAGCAGATGATGACCACCACCTGGAGAAAAACAGATTTTAGTTACAGAATGTCTTCTATATTAAGAAACAAACAACACACACTGCTTGAAAGCTTTGCTACATCTACCTTTAAGCCTTGCCTAGAGCTCTGTTACAGGCAACACCCCCTATGAGGAAGGATTAGCCTCCAGTATGTGCAATCCAGTGCAAGTGCGGCTCCAAAACAGGTACTACAGCCAGTTGGTTAGGACAGCTTCTGTAGAAATGACTGCTTTAATAAAGGAAGAACTATATCTCTTATATTCAGCAGGTTAGAAAGTACACATGCATGTGTGGAGTTCTGCCAATTATTCTTTTAGCACCAGATAAGAGCTCCCAAGCCAACCCTTTAAAGGAATTCCATAGCAAGATCTAGTATCTAATCTTCCTCAGGACTAATTATGAGTTAGCTGTAGTTTGCCTAACCAAGGCATATATTGACATATATGCCATTTGGCAATAGTGAACAGATTATGCATGTCTCCAGAAATTCATAGCTACTAAGAATATTCAAAGTTGCAACATGCTTAAGTACCTAAACTGCAGCCACATACCACTTTTAGTCAACATCATACTTATCCCTCCCCCAGAGGGCCCTGTAAAGCACTTACCATTAACCAGACCGAGCACAATGTACACTTTCTTCCCTCAAAGACCCATAAAAACCAGAAGTAATTCTTTCACAACCCAAAGCTCAGTCTCTTCCTTCAGATTTTATCTTCTTCTATGTGCTGGCTCATTAAGCTAAGAACTCAGCTTCACCTGGAGCAGAAGGCCAGGTCTCATTTTGCAGGTGAGAGCAATGAGGTAATCTGGGAGACCAAGCTGCACAAACAATGGGAAGTACATAATGTAACATTGATGAAATAGGAGTCTTTTTACTGAACTAAGGATAAAGTGCATTGGAAGGTGACCTTAGGAGAAAAGGACTGGGTCAGCCAGTGTTAATACTTGTAGCACTTAAGATGTATGAGTTATAGATATGCCCTTTGTAAGAGGTGTAGTATTGAACTAAAGGGAAAGAAGTTCCCAGACCAGCTGAACTCTCAAAAACTGACACAAAAAAGCTTTGTATTTTTTTTCATTGTAGGAAAGATATTCTTTGGGTGAAGTTAGCAGCTAAATCAGAGCAATATGACAATACTGGCTGATCATCTGGAATTTATGGGCTCGATAAGGATAGCCAGATGGCAGACGTCAGGTTAAGTGATCTGATGATACTTTTGTCCTTAAGGCCCATGTCCCCTTAGGCATGAGAGAGAGGCGACAAAGCAGTGAGTTCACTGTGATTCACCTGTGTAAGTCTTTATTCTCCAGGTTAGCTGCATGCTTTCTTTCTAGGTGCCTTGAATGTGTTTTGTAGAAGAAATATTTTGCGTGTTCTTCCGAGTCTACTACAGACCACACAAACACTTCAATAGACTTCACTGAGCCTTAGTCCTAAATAAATCATGAGGATTTCCAAGCTGTCTTTTACTTTACCTCTCCTGGGAACCAAAACCCCTCTGAAAATGATTCAGAGTTTTTCTAGGACCCTGCAATCTCGATGAGCTCAATGCAACAATAGGACCTGAGATTAAGGTTGAAGTTCTCCACCTGTGAGAGTGACTTTTTCTTAGTATTCACCAAGATGTTTTCTTTCTTACTTATGAGTTTGTCTATAAGGTAAAGAATAACTTAAGCATTTTCATATCAGTCTGAACTTGGTTTTGGTTAAGACTGATCTCCATATGCATGGAAGATCTTACCATAACAATGGAACCCTAAACCTCCCCTAAAACATCACAACAAATCTTTAGGCTCAACCCATCCGACTCTCTTTTTCATTTACATTTCCTTTTAAGTTTTCCTTGTGCTTACAGAGAAACTTTCCCCTATCTCTTTCCCTCAGCTTCATGTGCCTTTCTATTATGATTATCTAATAAAGTAGTTAAATATTTCATCTTTGTCTCTTAGCCAGAATTAACTGTTTTATGTTCCACACAGAGTATTTTCTTTGATTAATTAAAACACATGCACAGGAAGCTATACAGTAATTTTATTGCTGTTTTCTACTAAGTAGCATTTTGCATTCTGGATATTATCTGGCAAATGTGCAGTTCAATTAAGAACTACAGAACAGAATTTAAAATTAATATAAACTAGTTAATGTTGTAGCAAAGCTAATACCAGTGCCATCAGTTACGGGGAAAAGTCATTATACACTATGCATTACTCAAGGAATTTGGCTTTTTTTAGCTGCAGAATTAAAATACTGTACACTGGTTTGATGACATAATAGCAATTCATCAGGTTGACTACATGTTGCCTGAGTTGACTTAGATAATTTAATATTCAATCAATAAATTTAAATTCTGTGTGCATTATTATTCTAGGTACAGCAGGTCAAACCATAAATAACAGACCTCAGTGTACCTAAGTCTTGCAGCATTTGAAATACAGCTGAAGACTAAAATCTTTCAGGCTGACTGCTTCCAGGAAAGAAATTATAGAGCATAGGCTGTCATATTTCACATGCTGGTGATTATGAACACTTTGTTCTACATGGGCAAATAAATATCATTTTCCTGTTGGATGTAGATAGGCCACACACTCATCACCTTTAAACTTGACAACTGCAGTGCCCTCAGCTGTAAATATTACAGCTTACAGGAGGCGTTTTAAACACGCCTAACAAACCTCTGCGCTCCAGTAGCAGCTTATGCTTCCTTTCCCATGCTTCTGTGCCTTGGAAAGGAACTAGTTTCAACAAATGTATGATTAATCCTCTGCCTAGTCTTGATCGCTCCAAGTCTGCATGGAGTCACCTCAGCTTGTGGCTTTACAGACCAGCTTTCTAGAACCAGCTTTCCTCCAGAGCTGTTAGTTCTGATCACTGCCACTCTGCTATGCCTTGAAACTCACCTCTGGAGAAGGAAAATTGAAGAATTTATACAACAAAACCAGTCACAAGAGCCTGATTTTGCCTGTAAGGTCTGTACACCTTTCAAACTCAAAGTCTAGCCCCCAGAATGAAGCAAAAGCAACTCTTAAGACAAGACCAATGTCAGCCAGAGACCCAGATATCAAAAGATGTATGGCTGTGCTAACTCAGACTGCATGCAGAGATACAGAGCTAACTTATTCCAAAAGTACTAAATAAGCATATGTTAAATCATCAAAGTTAAAGGTTTTGAGGTTTTTTTACTCTTTCCGTGGTATTTGCCACTGCTGCTATTAAAACAGCACTAAGATCAATCTGATGCTTTAAATACCATGCACATTTCTCCAGTCACCATTCCTGTCCACACTATTTTCTAAATGGTATGTAAAACAATTTCTTTTTTATTTTCCCAGAAAAGTGTAAAATTGTTTTCAAAAGTAATTAGCACATTATACAGCAAGTAGGAATTAGTATAGCAGTTGTCATCGCAAAACCCCTAGCAGTCCATAAAAGAATGGGTTTTGAAACAAATCATCTAAACCTTGATAAGCTCTTGAGCCTAAAGAGGCATAGAAAATTACCACAGAGATTTAATGTGAGTCCCTATTGAAGTATTAAATCATGTGGGAATATACTGTAATTATATTAAAGAAAGAAAGATTATCTTTCTTTGCTGTGAAATTACAATAAATGGCCTGTAGTGACAAAGATGCAGGGTTTAACTCTCCTGTACCTGTGATCTTCCTCTTCTTGGAAAATAAGAGAAAGCTCAAAGATACTTCCAATAGCTGCAGGCAAACAATAAGCAAATTTGTGTTTCTCCACCCTGCTAATACAGGGGCCATCAGCTGGGTTTGGACCAAAGTGAAGCTCTTCAACATCTCAGGAAAACCATGCATGCAACTGTCTGGTGCTACGCAAACAGACACATTGTTAGATGTGTTTCAGCATTAATTATACCATGGAAGAAAAAGCTGCATTTTTGCTGTGCAGTGTTTCGCTAACAATTAAATGAAGTTTCAGTGTGAAAAAAAAAAAAAACCCTAACAACAACTCACGAACTGTTTCCCTTCCTCTCATTCTTCTTAAAGTTATTTCATTTTGTCCCAGCTTCTAGACACATCACCCTTTTTTTTGTGTGTGTGGAAATGTCACTCTGTAATTAACTTGCTGCTTTTCTGAAGCTCCTGAGTGAAATGCTTATTTGATTATTTGCTTCTCTTTCCTTGAGATATTTTTAACATTTCCTATTCCTTGCAGGTACTACAGGTATCTTCAATAAGGAAGCCTTCCAGTCACTAATTGAGGAGACCTCTGTTGACACAAATTAGCTCCCCAAAGCCTAGCTGAAAGTTCAAGTACTACATAACATTTTGTAAAATCCCAACCAGAAGTGGCTTCATTAAAGCACCCACCATTCACCTCAAAGGGAGAACATGAATAACCTCGTCTGGGCAGTTCCTTGCTGCAGGGTGTCGGGATGTCCCCCAAGGGGTGCAAGAAGCAGCCAGAAGGTCCCCTTCACCCAACAGCTGTGCTTTGCAGACCTCAGCTTCATGGGTCATTCCCATCACCTGAGTCTCTGCTGCAAACTGGCTAGAATTGTTCAGCAACCAATTTATGGCCCCAGAGCTTGGAAACTCTGATAACACTCTTTCTACCCCCTCCTTAAGCCTGGTCTGCACCTGAGCCATTGTTTCCCATCCCAAGTGACCTTATTTTCTGTCTGTAACAAACCTATAGAGAGCTCTGAGTGCTGGATGTGGCATTTCCTTCCAGAGCACTTAGGAGCACCAGCTCCTCAGTATTTTAGCCCAAAAAGGGAAAACCAGACAGAAGCAGATGACCATCCAAGAAAGCACTGGAGGTGGAGTTTAGAGGACTTCTCCTACATCTAGGATATGGCAGCAGTGGCCATTTCAGAAAGACAGGACTGGAGACAAACCTATAGATATTCCAGTGGGGGTCAGTCCAGGAGAGAGGCTGCCTACAGGGCAGGTCCTGGTCCACCCAGGAGGCAGGGCCCCAGTCAGGCACATCTACAGACAGGGACTGATGGGTCCCGGCTGAGCTGAAATGTGTCTCAGCCATGGGCAGGGGTGGCTCCAGAGGAGGCTGGGCAGGGACATCAGTGCCCTCAGGGACCTGACAGTGTGACGCTTCCCCTTCATTTGGAAGATTACATTTGCAAATGTTAATGCCACTGTAAAAGCCAACAACAAATTAATTTCAATTTTATGATCTCAGCAGTTCTCTGAGATCTCTGAGATCCCCTTGAATTGTACCAACACTTTCTGGGATTAAATATTTTCACACTTTTTTCATATATAGGTAGACGATTACCTTCAGTACCAGATTAGATGATCCAGCTAATAGCTTACAAATGTAAGGAGTCTTCCTTGCTCATCAATAGCACTTTGTAGTTTGCTAGGTGACTGAATTATTGCTTGTAAGTACTTTTGGATTGATTAGCTCTTGCAGGGTATTTGGAGCTGTTTGAATCAATGTACATTAATTTCTGGATCTTAAATTGTAAGACATCGGAGAATTGGCTCACAGAAATGCTTTATTCTATCATATTTTATTCTTTTCGCATCTTTTACATGGCTGCTTCTGACCCCTAGCTGGAGTGAAACACATATTCCAAAGTATCAGTGTCCTGGTAAGTAAGGTACAATTAGATCACTGACACCTACAAAGTTTTCTCTTAAAACTGGACTATCAATGTAGATTCTCTTTTCCCTTGTTTCACATCAGTTTTTTTTAACCAAAAACTTATTTCTTTTAGATTTATAAAGCTGGGAGAGGTTCCCTTTGATTTGTACAAGATAATCTATGCTTGAGAATGAAAAGCCTTTAGTGAATTAACATGTAAACATAAAATCTTCATTTGCCAGGTGTAGACTTTGTGAGAAGGGTAATATACACTGCGGTTTCTAGACAATATCAGGCATATAGAAATATCTCCATTTAATCCTGACAGACCTGTATAGGTCTGGGGTTAGAAGCTGCAGTAACTGGTTTCCATTCTCTGCCTCTGACTTTCCAGGCATCCTCAAGCCTCTCTCATGCCTCTGAATTCATTGACTTCATTTACCATTGCCTATCACACAAGAATAAAAATATTTATCAACATTGTGGGATAATTACTGAATCTGATTTGAAAATTAAACTTATATCTAAAAATGTAGCATTGCTCACACATAAAGGAAAAACGGACTTTCAGGGTAAGATGCAGCTGCACGTGGTATGCCAGGAATTCACTCCACAGCGGTTCCCGTGGCAACATTGCTTGACGGAGGATGGAGCAGAGTGGAGATTCTGTGGCCAAACTCTGTCCCAACACCAGCAGAAATGGGAACTAGGTGGTACTTAAAACTGATAAGCTGCATACTTGCTGCCCTGAGCCAACGGCCTGTCATTTTTTGACAAAATGCTGTCCTTTGTGTGAACTTTGCTTCATTATAATGCATTTTAATACGAAAACACACCTCCATCTCCAATGCTACCCGCCTCCAAAGTGAGACCACCCCTCTTTGAGCATGCTCTTTGAACTTTTTGTGGCATATACCTTTAAAAGCGAAGCGAGGAAAATTTACACCAATAACAATAAAGGTATGTATGACTAGAGTCACTCAAGCTCCACCTTGAAAGTGAAAAATACTATAAAAATGACCCAAAAAGTGGGGGGCTTTAGAGAAGACATCATCGTGGACGAGCTGAGGAAAACCCCATCAGCTGACTACTCTTGACTCCTGGGACTGGTCAATGGGCTGGACCTTTCTTCCCCCCCATAGGGACGCCTTTGGGTAAGACTTGCACTGTATCCAGTGCTTCCCCGGGAAAATTAGGAATCTCTATATAGAGTTACTTTTTACTTTTATACTTTAAAGCCAGGCTGTATTATTCATAACTTTATCGCGCGGTTGTATACTTTATTATTTGCATGTGCTTTTGCAGACAGTGTATTTATCACCGGCAATCCACAAGAACCTGTATCTGTTGCTTTAATAAACTGCACTGTTTAAGTAGCTAATCGTAAATCTCTCACTGAACGCGACCAGCTCCCTCAGTGTGGCCGTGCTAGTTCGTGAGCACGATTAGACTGAAGGTGCAGTGCACAATTAGTCCATCCGGAATCGTGATTATTCAATATATTGAATGCGACCGGACTGATAGTGGCAAATTGGGCATCACTCAGAATCTAAGCCTAGCCGCACCCAGCCCCTCTAATATCTGAGGACCAGCTGGAAAGCAAGGGGGTTTATTTTCTACCAAATTATTTTACCCTTTCACACAACAAACATATTACAAGGATGTGGCAATCTTATAGAACATTTTTCAAACCAAGCATAAAAGAAATAACGAATATTATTATTCAAGTCTAATTCTCCTATTCTCCCGCAGAATGCAAAGTTATTAGCTATTGGGCTGATTGTGTACAGTTCATCACAGTGTGCTTGCTTCTTTCAAATTGTTCATCAGTATGTTGATGGAGAAAAATCATGTCTAACATCGTGGGATTAACACTGTAAGATTTCCTGAGAGCTGCACCAAGGAATATGCTCTCTGGTATCAGGAGACAGATTTGCATTGATCAAACAACTCACTGTTTTACAAAGTCCTATTTAGACCACACCATTGGTAGCATGATCCATCCAAGACTGCATTTTTGTGCTCCTGGATTTTCTGGAAGTAGCAAATTTGGATTTTCTAGAAGTATCAAAAAGAAAAAGTTCTAGTTTTAAAACCTCAAATGACAGAAGATCAATACAATCTGCCACAATACAATCTTTCATAGTGATAATACAAGCCTTTTTCAAAAAGGAGTTCAAAGTACACCTCTCAGACCAGCTATTAAAATAAATACATTTCAGCTTGGAGATGAAAGTCCATGACTTTTGTTGAGTGTTTCCAGGACTTTTTCTTCTACAATAAGTGGTTCTGAACATCATCTCTCCTATTGCAGGAGCCTCCAGCAGTGGAAACTGGACAAGACACAGTCTGTTAAGTCACATCATCAAAACAGGCATCACAATGAATATGCCATACTGCCACTTCACCTGGAACAAGCTAGAATGGTCAATATTAACCAGTAGTGTGGGAATTTAGGTATATTTCACAAAACCTAGTAGAAGATTGCCAATTGGCACCTAAATATTCCCAGTCTGAGTTCTCATTCCAAAGTTTACTTGAAATGTGGCATTAATAATTGCCCCATGTTTCTTATTGCAGTAGTGCCCACTGATTCCCCCAGCTGGGACTAGACCTTGCTGGGACTAGACCACAGTTACTACCATGAACACCACTTTATGCTTCTTGTGGGCACTGTCTGCAGTGCAGACAGGGTGGTCTTGGGGTGAAGGTGGTCTCTAAGCCCTGCCAAAATTAAAAATAGAAGCTTTGGTCCTCGAACAAAGTCACACAGCTGACAACCAAAGGGATGCCTGTAACCCAGAGCAGTTGATGGGTGGGAAAAGTGCCATTGAAAGATCATTGCCTAATTAATCAAAGAATTCAGTAGTATATGAACATATGAAATTGAAGGCTTGCAAGTGCCACTGAAGATTTGCAACTGTTGTGCCTTTGCAGCTATGAATGTGAAGCATTCATATACATACGAAGGAGCACATCTTCCTTCTTGCTGGCTGCTGGTATTCTCAACACCCAGGAGGTCCTGCCAGTGCTCACTCCTGGGGGTTTGCAAAGAACTTCAGCAGTTTAAATATTAGTCAAGCAGGATACTCAAAGCTCCATAAGGGATTTACAGGCCCAAATTCCATTAATTTTAGAAGGAATTGAATGCTCCAAAACCATAGGGACATCAAGCATTTTATCCTCATTTCCATGCCTAAGATTTCCTTTCAAGGAAAGCTTTTGGTAAGAAATGCCATGGGGAAAAGCACTGATTTACAGCTATTGCTGTGGAAAGCTGATTACTACAGGCAATGAGTGCACAAGTTTTCTTTGTAGTTTCTTGTTAGTCCTGTGTCCTGTTTGTAGAGGTGATTTGTGTATCACTTCTGAAATATCCGTTCCAGGTGACAGCTGTAAGGTGGAGTGAAGAAGGATGATGTGCAAAATGTGCTGGCAGAAGCTAAGAAATAAAAGTCTTAAATCACTTGCCTATGACAAGCAGAAGGACTCTGTGGCTAAGGTTCACTGACTCACCTGCACAGCAGTTTATCACTTTTGGCCATTCTCTCTCTCGTCTTGCTTCCACCAGGTAAAGTGTTACTAGAAATGAAGCAAATGACAGCATAATATCACAAATATATTTTATTGCCTGTGCACCCAAGGCACTACCATAACCTTCAGATATTTATCCTGATGATTAAAGGAGCATAAGTGTCCAAAGCTCAGGTTTTATTTCAGCTTGTTCTAAAAATGGAGATTAGCCAGGTCAGCGTCATATGAGCTGCCAGATCAGTCAGGAGAGATTTTACAGGAATTTACTAGGACTGTGGTACTTTTGTCAATCCCATTGCAGATGCAGAGATGACTCCTTCATAATGCAGGTCTTTCTGAAGTGCTGTGAAGTCTGGCACACTAAAGAGACTCACCGAGGGGCTCCTGCACTACATACAGCTCTGCACAAACAAGTCCAAAGCCCAACCCTGTGGTCCCTTTCCAGGGTAATCTTACCTCTGCTCTCACCTTACTGGTGCCAGCAATCACAATCACCTTGCTAGAGAACACAGTTTTCACATGGTTCAATTAGGTGGTTTTAATAGTCTACAGAAGTGCAAAGGTGGGATGTGGTTTGAAGCAGCCACTAAACTTAGCAGACAGGTATAAAGTCCTGGTGGCTGGAACCTCACCTCATGCACTCTTACTCACGTGACAAGAAATTTGCTCCCACGTCCCTCTCAGGGTCATTTCACTTGCTGCTTTCATATGCTTCCCTACATGAACAATATTGAAAGAAAAATATTATAATACCACTTTCTTCATAAAACATCTAAACAGGGATTTATTACAAAACAAATAGTAATAAAAAAACTCTGTCTTTCTGCCACACAAACTCTTTTGCAGGAAAAAGGGTTCAAGGTACCTCCAATGTCCTGGATGGTTTACAGAGTTCTCTGCATGGACAATTACAGTCATTGAGCATGTCAGTTCAGTGGCCAAAGCAGGAAGGTAACTGTGCTTAACTCCTGAAAAAGTGGGGAGAAAAAAACCTTTTAGGCATTTAGGACAGTATTACAATCAGCAGGAGAGATGCACTCACAGCATACCATCTGACAGTGCTGTGGCCTGACACCAGGCAGAGACCTGACCCAGTGACCCATGCTCATGGTCTGCTGTTGGAAAGAAGTACAGGGACTGCTGCAGTCTGTTAGAGCAATGAAACACTACTGAGGGGGTTCTGAGGGGAGTAAAATGATGAGAGATCAGCATATTTCAGAATTCAAACTTTGATTTTTGAAACAAGCCCTAATTCCTTCTTAAATCTGGCAGCAAGAAATAATACTGCTTTATGAAGTAAAAGTGTAGCATCACCCAGGTTTATGGGGTCACAGTCTAGCCTGCTGAAGAGGCATTAGGAGGGACCTGCACACACAAAGCTGTCACGTGCAGGGCACATCCACGCTGCCCAAATCTCGTCACTGAGGAAAGCTGATTCCTACGATGCTTCCTTTGACTAAGTCTTACTTCCTATCATTACTTAAATCCTTCTCTATTGCAGAAGTAAAGGATATTACTGGCATTTGCAGAAAAATATTCCTGCAGCAATCCAAGACAGTGTGTGATCCTGTGTCCCCTAAGTCTGCAGCCTGTGAAAAGACTTGACTATCAGAAACAATAAACAATAAACTTCACATCTACATAGACATCAAAAAGCCTATTCCATGTTAAGTATCTCTTTATCCGATAGGCACCCAAGCATCTAATCAAAAGGATCAGCTGCAGAGCAGGAACAGCAGTTAAATGGAAGGGCAGATACAATAGTAAAATAGGTAAAATATCTCCTGCACATATCCTTATGAAAGGAAGGAGATCATCTAGTTAATGTGAATTGAGAATCCCTTGCAAGCTAGTCAAAGGAAATGCATGCCAGTTTGTCCAAGGAGGAGTAATTCATGCAAACACTAACGAGCCTTTGAAACTCATTGCATCATTTGGTGCCACAGCGCTGGGGGATACAGACCACACAATAAAAGCTATCCTGCATTTCAGCCTGTGTTCTCAGCCTTAAACTTGGAGACATGTGAAGAAACTTCCCCTTTGGGTGGGGTATTTAACTGTGGGGTCTCTTGGACTTGTGTCAGCACATGCCCCCAGCAACTGTCAGAGGCAGGATGACACAGACCCGGTTTTCTTCCAGCAGGACAAATCCTCCATTTCTATACATCACTAAAGAGTCATGTTAACAGTTGTGTTTATTAACTCCACAATACCATAGATAACTCGCTTTGTTTCAGCTCTTCTGAGCAGATGAAAATACTGAGTTCTTGCCCTTCTTCTGGAAACCTGATTCCGGAAGAACCACTTCAACGACTTCAGAGAGGTACTCTGCAGAATTAAAATCCCCCCTGGGGAGATTCTATAGGTACACTAACACTGTCTAAAGATCCCTGCCAGCTAGCTCGTGTCATCCAAAAACCTTCCGGAAATATTTGAAACAAGCAGACTAGAGAGGTTTAAGTAAGGGAAATGTGAGAGTTGTGCAAGTATATAAGTATATACAAGTATGCAGTAGCCTTTCTGAAAGTCTTAAGAATCAAGCATTATCCGAGCCAAGAATCAATTTCTGAAGCAGCAGAAACAGCAAGCGTTCTTTTTAATTTGCGATAAGCAGAAACGAAGCTATGAAGAAACTCCAATAACAAAATTATAATATACTCTATAAGAAATTCACTAATAAGAGCATACTAAAACCATATCATAGAATCATAGAATGGTGTAAATTGGAAATGACCTTAAAGCTCATCCAGTTTCAAGCCGCTGCCACAGGCAGGCACACCTTCCACCAGACCAGGTTGCTCTAAGCCCCGTCCAACCTGGCCTTGAACGCTGCCAGGGCTTTTCTGGGCAACCTGTGCCAATGCCTCAGCACCCTCACCGGGAAGAACTTCTGCCGAATATCTAATCTAAGTTTACCCTGTTTCAGTTTAAAACCATTAGATTTAGTCTTTTAGTATATTTAGTAAAGTTTTGTGGTGGAGATTCAACAGGTTGAATCCAAGGGCTGGAGCAGAATCTAACATATTTTTATGAATTCATAAAATGTTTTACAGGATCTCATGACCAAGACCCTAGAAACCAAATTTGAAGCCTGAAGCAAATTTTTTTATAGTTCATCTATAAAAACAGGACCAGAGGGGTTTAATGGCAATGCTGACACATAGTTAACTATAAGGGGAACTGGTAATAATAAAACAAAACGGGGAAAGTAATGAAGAGAAAAATTCACTGGGTACTGTGACTGCATATATGTTTCCTGTTATTTTACCTGGAAGCAAAAGCATTAATTAAAACAAAAACAAATGGTGAAATCACTGCTGAAATCCTCCTTCATGTCACTGGAAACTAATAGTGCCCTTCAAAAACTCCTTTGGGTGAGGACAAAATCACAACCTCACTGAGGTGCTCTCAGCACTGTGTTTTACCGTGAGTGTCATTTGTTTCTTTGCCATGTACTTCCATACACCTTTTTTTCCTGACTGGAAAGGTAAGAGATTGGTGTTCATTTGATGCTAGTTATGTAGTACTGCTAAACACACACAAAAGCAATAAAAAACTTTCCCAAGGTATACAGATCCTACAGAAGATGAAAACAGAGAAATCTACCTAATAATTTCATTTTCACTTACTTAGCCAAGTATCATTATTTTTCCTGTATAAAAAATACTGTGTGTAGGAAAAAAACTGCTGTAAAATGAAATGCATTAAAACAGTGTCAATCGTTTTATTTCACGGAGCCAATCATTGATTGGGTTATCGTGCCAAGAACACAGAGAATTCATTGAACTGGGACCATTTAAATAAAAATAAATTCTCTTTTACCTCCTTTTTCCTTCATCAACCTTCACGTAGTATGCTTTGCATGAGCTAATAACAGATTCATTGCAGCCATGCTGTAACTGATTGCTATAACTTTGCATATTTTACCAGGTATATTAAGAGGTAGTACCGAGACTCTCAGGATTAACAGATCTATGCTTTGAATTACCTTTCATTTCCACTCAAAGTCCATGAATTTCTTTACAAGGGCTCTTCAAAAGAAGTGCTGCGGGAAAGAAAGCCAGAAAATTCACAGCAGATTACAACTCAGCAGGGGTGAATTCATATGTGGTGAAGGAAGGAATTAAAATAAGAAAACCAGTTCCACTTTTTGTTCAAAGAAGCAGAACAATCATGACCTTACAATGATCGTAATTCTTACAGCAACACAAACCTTAGTGTCTCAAAGGGTGTTCATGTCTATTAATTTGTCTAAGTAGGGCCTAGAGCACTGAAAAATAAAGATTCCACAGGTCGGCTCCAGTTCCCAATGGGAACAAAATAATGGACTAATGTAGGTTGGGAAGAACCCCTGGAAGCCAGGGGGTGCAATACCACCCCATCCTGCCTTGAAGAAGGACAGGTTGCTCGGCAGCTTTTCCAGTCTGGTGTTGGACGCGTCCAAGGATAGAGGCTTACCAGCCCCTTTAAGCCCTTGTTGCAGGGTTTCACTGCCCTAGCTGTGAAATTTTCCCTGGTATCTGATAGGAATTTCCTTTGTTGCAGCTTGTGTCTGATGCCTCTTGAGAGCAGGATAGAGCAAGCCTTTATTATGGGGATTGAGGCGGGGAGAAGGATTTGGGACATTATTCCAGATGCAGCCTTTTAAGTGTTCAGTAGAGGGGAAGAAGCACCTAGGTTCTAGCTAACGCAGTTTACAATGAAGTTGACCTTTACAGCCTGGACAAGCATTGTTGGTGCATGAGCAGCTTGATGCCCACCAGGCCAGGCAGGCCCTTTTCCATAACTAATTTCTGTATAAGAGATCAGTTAGTGGCACTGAGAAATAATTAACATCTCTATCATGTCTTCTGTACTCACTGAAATTTTAGAACATTCCAAGAGCGCCTTGGTGTATCTGGTGTACAAAAAAAAAACCAAAACCGAATCCCTGAATTTTCCAACACAATTTCTTTCTCCGCACTTCTGTTTTATCCTGGTCTGTTGTCATCTTACTAGAAATCATTAGAAATCATCCGTCAAAAGTGCGTTAGAAGACACATCTAGAGAAGTCCAGCTGGAGCCTGGAGAAACAATTAATCCAGTGTCTTTCTTGGGCTTTTGAAAGAGAAAATGAGAATATTTTCAGTTGGAGATGAGAAATTTCAGTAAATAACTAATGCCTCCCTGCATTCATTAAATGCCAGTCCCTACTTCAAGTTAAACTTTTTAATGAGCTGGAGACCAAACCCAAATTCTTCAGCTGGGTGTGGTAAGTAATTAATCTAACACCTGATATGTAATTAGCTCATCTCTTTGGGTGAGCCCCTGTGATCCTAATGAATGGGAATAATCATGAAATTCCTTCCCAAACAAGCAGCATCCCTGCATTCCAGTACTTCCCTGACAGCCCTTTAAATGACTCTCTAGTGCTGTCTAATGAGGTTTCTGTCTTGTGCTTAGCTTCACCATCCTCCTCCCAGCTTCATACTTCTCCATGGAGTTCCCTTAACCACTGTGCTCTATGGCACCTCCATCCTTCTGGTCAAGCCCTCTCTTCCAGCAGTTTCCAGTTCACATTTGCCAGCCATCAACAACGGACTGGGAGAGAGGGTGAGGATTTTATGAGCGTTTCCCTTTAGGTTGCCTCCTTTCTGAAACCCTAATCTTAGATCAAGTTTACCCAGGGAGACAAGATTTTCCCATAAAGCAAAAGGAGAGACAGAAGGAGGGTATGGGAAGAGAGGCCGTTACGTAGCCCTTCATGATCCAATGCTACTTTTTTACAAGGGTGAAAAGATATAGTCCAGTTGCTTAGTTTTTTCTTCTGCTCAGAAGTTTCAAGTGGGTGTTGTGTTCTCATTCACTGAGCTGGTGTCATTTAATGCTGCCTCAGATTGCAGCTTCTGGATTCTCTCTTCTGATGGATGAGGCAATTCTGTCCTCACATAATTCAGAGGAGCCACATGAGACTTAATTAATTTGTATAAAGCATTCAGGATGCTCAGTTGAAAAGGGTGGTGATATAAAAGCCCTACAAAAACACTCACAATTTTTCAAATTCTCTGATGTTGCAGGTCAAATTAAAGACTCATTTTTCCCCTTCATTTTCCTACATCAATTCTGTCCCCTATGGGTGGTGTGGAAACAGTCAATGCCCAGAAGCCGGTAATACAAGGAATTTAAAAAGACGATATACTTGCCAAGGGTGGTGTTCCATGAATAGCAAAACCAATTAAAGTTATTTCCTGTGGATTTGTTCCTGTCTCCTCTAACTACCACCTTGTCGTACATCTTCCCGCAGTCCTTACATCTCCCATGGGGCACACAATGGTACAAGCAGTAGCTGATCTGAAATGGCCAAGGAGCCTGTCAGCTGGTGTATGCTGTTCAGCCATGCAACTGCTGCATGTTGAAACAGTGAAGGAGTTGAACAGCATAGTGATGATGATATACCTTGTTATTACATCTGCAGTCACTCTAACTTCTTAGAGTTATTTGTAATTGTCTGGAAAAGCAGACAGACATCCCGGCTGTCTGAAGAACCTCTTTTCTTAAACTGGACAAGCACAGCTCCAAGCAGAGCAGACAGGACTGAGGCTCTCAAGGCCTCTCGATCATATCTAGTTTCTACCTATGCCTTATGCTTGGGAACAGCTGGTGGTGCCAGCAAAGAAATAAAAACTTGCTTAACTGAGGCTGGAGCAGAGTGGAAACCATCCCGCACTGCTGCAGGGCAGTACCAGAGATGCAATAGGGATCACAGTGACAACAGCAAAAGCACCGGACTGGAAGGGATGCGTTACAGCTGGCAAACAAAAGCACCAGTTAGAGGAACATCATAGCCCATAGGGAAACATGTGTGCTCATTTTTCAGGTCTCATCTGCCACGCAGAGGAAAATTATAGAGAAAGAGAGTGTTTGTGTGTGTTTGTATCTCCACTCAACAGTGCTGGGAAAGGGAAATCATCCAGAGCACAGATTTGTCTAATGTGGAATGATTTAATGGCATATAGTGTAATTCTGTGAGTAACCTGAGGCAATCTCCCACAGCAGCCCAGCAGTGCAGTACTGTCATCCCCCCACCCCAGAGGCAGGGCTCCTCAGGGGTGCCACCTCTCCCCAGCCGCCTTTTCCTTGATGTAAATGCTGCTCCCACCCCTCGTGGGAAGCTGAGGGGTGGTGCAGCAGCTGTTCCTAAGACAAAGAGTGGGAAGTTATTTTATTTCTTCGCATGCAATGCCTGCAGCTGCTTCCCGGAGACGTTCAGCTGATCATGTCCTTGCTCTGTATCAAATCAAGGGATCGTTGGGACCGAGCTTCTGAACTGTGGTGCTGAAGCACCATGCTCCAATCGAACTGCTAGCACTCACGGGCCCATCTTGCCTTCCCTTTCCTGCCCTAGTGCCAACTCCATCACACTTCTAGTTCAATGCTGGGCTATTTCAGCACTGGGAGTTGGCAGAGAAGTCTCCTGTTTTGTTTTGCTGAGCTTGTTTTCGCATGCCATCAAGCCCATTCTCTTGTCCTCTTCTGTGTGCCTCCCAGAACACTCCTTCTCTGAAGTGCCTGGAAAGCAGGCTGTCCATCAGCTGAGACCCCTGCTTGCCCCACCACCAGTATCACCCCACTGTTGGTTATTGGTCTCATCAGCCAGCCCTCTCTGTTGACAGTGGCTCTGCCACAGTTCAACATCCCCTGCTAGGCTCGATCATGCCTCACTGATCTTCACCACAGCATGCATGATGTCTGTGTCCCTCTTTTCACTGCCGGGACACATTCAGGCCCCTGAGAAGAAGTTTTGGAGCTGTAAAAGGCATTTCATCCTGAATACCCAAATTGCCTGTCATGCTTAATGCCCTGTCAATTTACAGAACAAGTACCTCTAGCAAGGGCAGCAGGGAGACTCAGTGCACAGACTAACCAGGCAGGTGCTTAAGGATGCCAGAAGAGTTGTTTGTACAAGCTGGTGTTACCAGTAGCATCAGTAGATGAGGGCCTCAGTGGTATGGTTTAGTGGTGGTCTTGGCAATCCTGAGGTAATGGTAATGGTTGGACTTGATGATCTTAAAGGTCTTTTTCAACCTAGTTGATTCTATGATTCCATGACTGGCAAGTGAGCAGAGGGAGCTGCCACCCTGGATGCTTGAAGAGGTGCTGGATTTGAGAATAATGAAGTGAGAAGAAAAGGAATGTAGTAAAGTAAAAGGGAAATGTTTGCTGCAACAAGATAAGCCTGAAGTGAATCTTTTAGGGACAAATTATCTGATATGAGAGCAGATGTGAGTTTCATATCTGCCCTCCAGTGGCTGCATTAGTATCCATAAATCTCCTCCAGGATTGATTAGTTAATATTTCAGATGTGGAAGAAATCCCTTTAGATTTTTACTTGAGCCAGAGTGACCACTTCTCTCGCAAGCAGTTTAAGACAGAGGAATTGATTCCTTGTCATTTTGACTAAGAGAACCAAATTCTGATCCCAAACAGTTTAGTGACTGAATAATAACAATAGCATTGCTACTAAAACCGCCAGCAGGCCAGCCCGCAGAGGATGGGCACAGGGAGTTACATGCAGCCCCTTCCAGCTCGAAGCACACCTTTGGATTTATGATTTCTGGGTTGGCAGTCAGAACCATGCTCCTTCTCACTTTTAAACCACCCCTAAGGCAATTGCTTTCTTCTCTCAGATCCAGGCCTAGGTGTGAGCTCTGCCCTGCACATCATCCGGGAGGACTGAACGGACCAAAGGATAGTGTCATTGCTTCATTCTCCACACCTTGCTTTTGGGGCTGGCTGGAAATTGCTTGAACTGCCACAGAAACTTAGAGCCTTAAGGGTAAGAGACTCAGAAATACTCATGTAAGGTATTCCTGCCCTCTTTTCAACCTTTCTCCATCATTTGTTCATGTCACCAGCTTGGCTCCCTCCGCTGTGCTGACAGTGGCCAGTGGTGCTTTGCAAGAAGCTGGACTGGGACTTCGATCAGCCTGAAAAATAATTCAGAAGAGGGGATGGAAGGGGAGGAAGCTGCAGAATTTCATTCACCAAAGCCTCAAAGCAGCTGCCTGGGAACAGGGGACACAGACAACGGGGAGGAACTGAGCAGGGAAGGGAAAGGACAGGATTTGTCACCATCAATACTGGTGTCAAGGAATGCACATCTCCCGGGCTTCACAAAGGCATCTGGTTACAGGGACAGAGGTGTTTAGCAGGGCACTGACTATCTCCTTTTCCAGACCCCACATTTACGTCCTGTACAGCAGAGTGAACTGTGCTGCCCTCCCTACCCTGAAGAATTTGTTAAAGTCAGGGGACTCCTCAGATTTTATTTCAGGCAGATTCAAATCTGCTTTGCACTGGTGGGTGCATGAGGAGGTTTTTGAGTAAAAAAACGCTCTGTGTTGATGAATTAGGCTGTTCACTGGTGTTTTAATGACTCTTCTTCCTAGGGCATTTGAGTTCAAGAAGGTTATCTTCACAAGGAAAAGCCTGCAGAATATTTTAAAACTAAATTAATGCTTCACCTTGTAGCCATATTCAGCCAAAGTCTTGGAGTTGCTCTCTAGCGTCAGAGGAAGGTTTACATCTAAAGAGGGATAAGCTCAGCTGGCAGCGCTGCCAGGCTCTCCAAAGTACCCCAATGGCACAGCCTCTTCTTTCCCCCTACCTTGCAGAAGATCCAGTTCTCTGCCTTCCACAGCTGTGGAGGGGAATCAGATTGCATGGGGTGGGAGAGTGGGGCGGATCTGATATGGGTCTGCAACCCTGAAGACTATTCTTGCATCTGGGCCAATTCCAAACTTGAGGCATGCTCAGGTCTGGACTTGGATTGGCTTCGTCTCTTTAAAATGCTCATCAGGACTAGAGGCTGCAGAAGGAAGAGGAGGTGGAGAGCCTCTCTCCTAATGCAAATTTTCTCTTGAACATGGTAAGCACCACTCCACGGCCACAGGCTTTAAAGATGGTCTTTGTGTTTGTTTGAGGTGCCAAACACAGCCTGGCTCCTGCAACTATAAAAATCAATCACAGCAACAGATGAAAATCAGCTCCAAATGAAGTGCTTTCCATGTTAAGCACATATTGCATCTGACTGCCAAGGAAATGATGTTTTGTTTCTAAGGGACAGCCTGAGGGCTGAGGTATGGGAATAGTGGTGTATAGGCCCCCAGCCGGAATCACAGCTGTAGATGAAACTCCACCACCATCTACTGGACACACTGGAGATGGAGCTGGGCTCATCCGTATTTGTCTATTACCAAAATTACAAAAATCCTCTAAGGAAAAAAAGTTAAAAACGCCAGGACCAAAGCCCTTACCCCCCTGTTTTCCAGCCATCCAGAATTTTCTACCCACAGACTTAAGTCACAACTACGTATCTCCTTTGGAAAGTCTGTTTTCGTTTCATTTTATTGTAGCTGTGATAGATCTGAGATGTAATTCTTACTTCACGAAGCGCAGTCGGAATGCAAAAGCAGAAGAACAGTGGGGAAAGAGTGTTTTCTTAGGCAATTTAAACAGAAAACCCTTATGTGGTTTACACAGCAGGGAGCAGACTCAAGGTTAACTCCCTGTATGAGAATAAGTTAGGAGAAAGAAAACACTGTACCAGAGCCCACGCAGACAGTGGAAATCGCTGTACTCACATAGCAATAACAGGGGGAATTGAATTTTTTGTATTACAGAAGAGAATCACCCTGAGCCAGTTGGACCAAGAGTCTCACTGTGCCTCCCCCCGTCATTTATTCTTACCTGCTGCACTGCTGCTGGGTGGCCAGGACCTGTGCAGGTTATCAGCCCTCCGTGCATGCCACATGCTCCATCCCTGCTGTGCAGTGGCTGAACACGTGCCGCCTGTCCTGCTCAGGGGCAGGGATGGGGAAGAGATGCCCAGTGCCAAGACAATTCGGATTGCTGGTACACTAGTGCATAGCACTGTGCGTGTTAATAGCAATAGAACTAGAGAGGCATCAGTCCGTCCTCCAGCCACGCTCCATGGGTACCACAGGGCATCACGCCATTACCTCCTGGGCACTGCAGCATTTTCTAACAAACTGCTGTGGTTTAAGATCTCCAGCTCCTCTCTTCTTCACATGGCTGACAGTAATCATAGAATAGTTAGGGTTGGAAAGAACCTTAAGATCACCTAGTTCCAACCCCCAAGGAAGTGACCATGCTTATCCCACATACCTAAACCTCCCTGCACCAAACCCACCTTCCAGCTTATGCTCAGCCTGCAGCAGGGCACGACACACTAGGCTATTGCAACAGCAATGTCTTTAGCCTGCTGCATCATTTAGATCTGATTCTTTATTAAACGAAGAAGTGAGGCTTTAATAAGAGATCAGGGAGCCTCAGACTGCCTTGCTCAGACTAATCTTCTAATGGTGGAAAATGATAGACAAGCTGCTTCAAATTTTTATCTAGCATTTTGTCTTGAATTATTAATAACCAATTTGTACTTAATTTACTTAGTTTAGAAAATTAACTACATGTGTCACTGGTTTCAACACTTTTCATTTTTACTGCCTTCTGCATCAGCAAAGGGATAACTTCATATAAACCAATTAAAAGACAAAAACACACACACATGACCTCCTGCCCTGATTTGCTCTCCTAACTCTCTGGAGTACATCCAAAGCATCAGCTTCTAATATTCCTACACTTCTTTACTTCAGACTTCCTTAAACTACAACTTGGGTTAATGATTACAGCTGGAAAATGGATGGGATTCTCCTAGTATCTGAACCAGTTTTCCAAGACTCCTGGACAAAAAGAAACATTTTGGAGTAAAAAGGACAGAACCTGCAGTTTTGAAGGAAGAACAGAGTTCTAAAACCTAGCACTAGAATCAATTCACATTATATCTAAGTACTATGAAAATGTAAACTCAAGACATGTCTAAACTTCCTCATCTCCTAGAGACAGGGAACATCCACTTTATTACATGTCATGATTTCTTTTCAGGATATAGGAAAGTATTTTTCAAGGAATGTGCCCCGTGGTATGGTTTCCTTGAAACATCATTTCTTTGCAATGGAATCTATTATCCTGCAGTATAGCATTAATCTCATTGAGTCAGGCTGATCATTATAAAAAATGACAAATAACATTTATTCAGGAAAACAAGTATTACTGGATTAATCAAGCTAGCCTCCAAGAACACGAGGAGACATTTCAATGACAGCTGAATGAAACATCACAAACATTGCAAATCCAATTGTTTTGGTGAAAGTTTTTATGGAAAACTTTTGAGGCAAATGTTTGTTCTACCTTCACTTTCAAACCCCCAAAACTGACCAAAGCCACTACTTCAATGCAAAGTCCTTCTTCACAAACACCTTGCCAAAAGAAGGAAGCACAGGGAGAAACATACCTGCTTTTTAACACATTAATTATAAGGAAATAGGATTTTCTGAGAGAAAACAATAATAATTCATTTTAATTACCATGTCTGGGTTTTAAAGAAGCTTATTTTTGTATTTTGGGGTCTCTGAATGAGAAAGCTGAGTCACCCAACCAAAGAGCTGCTGTTAAGAAGGACAATCGGAAGCACCTGGGAACAGGAGCAGTTACAAGGACGATGAGTCTCTAAACCTGTAGCGCACAGAAAGAAGAAACTGGGGAGACTGGAGGCTATAAGTGGCCAGAGACACAAAGGGAGAGATTTGAAGGTGCTGATTTATTATAATTAAGTTTAATGGAAGGGACATATCAACACTGAAAATGGGCTTTTACAGCTTTCTGATAATTAGTAGTTTAATTGGCCTTCTCCATCCTGCAGAGACAAAAGGAAGGCTGATTCAAACAGATGTCTAGCACCACTGCTAAAATTAGGCTTCATCTAGATTTAGAGAACATCTATATTAACATAGCCACAAGGTGAGCCTGTAAAACTTTCCACAGATGTGCAAAATGTTTAACAGGGGAACAAACCCGATCCATCAGCCCTTCCTTAGCCTCATAGGAAGGAGGACAACAAATCAAAGGTGAGATATTGGTTTTATAGTCATACTCCTGCTAGCTGTTAACAAGCCATCTTGGGTACCAATTACACAGCAGCCATCACACAGTACGGAGCTCACTTAAAGAGGTTGGCTAAATATTTTTGGGGGGATCCTGAGAAGTCTTCAAAAGAAATTCTGTAGCATCTATAAATGTTGTTTTCTTTGAGTAGATACAATTGCTGGAGCCTGAACTCCTGAGATAAGGCAATAGCCAAGGCAGACGTAAACCCAAAACTCAGGAAATATCCCTTGGCTTTCAGCATTTCCAACAGAGGGCCAGAGTTAAAATGTAATCTGCTAACAGATTACAGGGTTAATTTGTAATTTGTTAATGTAATCTGACAGGAACAGTCTGGAAGATGATAATGCCAGGGGCAGGATTCCTCACCCATTTTCCAGTCAGCAGGGATTTTACTACTGGCAGAGGTAGAAGGCTCGTACACACCTCTTCAGACACAGTGCAGAGCCATGGTGATGCTACCCAGTTTCTTTTCTACTCCTTTCCTGGCCACTGCTGGCATTCCATGTGCTTTTTCACCATCAGAGACACTAAGCAAACATTTCTACAGAACCAGTTTAATAAAGCCCCCATATTTTATTCCTGAACAGTTATAGGAATAAGAAGTATAATCTATATTAGAACTGCTCCCGATCTTGGAACTGAGGGATAAAAAGCCAGCCAGACCACCAAGCAGTCTGGCCAAGCTGTCTCTGCATAAACCCATTTCTATTTTCATAGAGTCCTAGAATGGTTTGGGTTAGAAGGGACCTTAAAATCACACAGTTCCAACCCCCTGCCACGGGCAGGGACACCTTCCACTAGACCAGGTTGCTCAAAGCCCCATCCGACCTGGCCTTAAAAAGATGCCTAAACCTACAAAGCAGAGATTCACCTCACATCCGTTCCGTTCAACATGGCACAACCAGCTGGGACAGGGACGCAATACCCAGAACAAGGGAAATATCAACACCCCCACCCCACGTGATCTATCTCAGTGCTTCTCTTCGCTTTCCAAAAAAGATTTTACATTATCTAACCTGATTCTTTTCGCTGCAACTGAAGACTAAATTCACTACTGTTATCCAACTGGGTTGTCCCGGGAATAATCCAGATTCTTCTCTTCTCCACAAGGTGAGAGAAAAAGCTTTTTTTCCCTTCCATATTGTCCATACCATCCTTCAAACAGAGCTCTTCAAACAGAACGTGGTATGCCAGCTGACACCTTATCAATCTGAATGGACTGTTAAATTTTGCCATGTTTGTCATTATGTGCAGGCACAAGGCGTCACTTTGTATGACGTCTGTCCTTTTCATAACAGAATGCCACTTCTGACTCATGTCCTGCTTGTGATATGCCAGTAAATTGGAGTTTTCTCCAAAGAATTGCTACACAGCCAGTTTATTTCCTCTTCTGCGCCTGCGCATTTAGTTTTAATTCTCTCAGCTGCAGTACCTGCTGCTTCCCTGGTTGAACTGCATTCTTCTTTTTGCCTTCTTTCTAAAATGTATCATTACCCCTGGGATCACAACAACCTGGCTCTTCCAGATCTTGTTATCTACAAATGTAAAGAGCAAACTCTCTTCTATTCCCCAGGTCACTAATAAAGATACTGAATAGATGAGACTCAGAACAGATGCTACTGGAATTGTGTTCACTACTAATAGTAATTATTCCACTCTGTAATTCTTCCATTCTGACTGTGAATGGTGTTTTAAGGAGAAAAAAAAAAAAAAAATCCACTTAGTACTTGTACACATTCAGCTTTCCTCAAATTACCAACACTTGCCAATGAAAATACAAGACAGCATCAGAAGTGACATGTAAATTAGGAGCAAAAGAATAGACTCGTAGGTGTCACTGAATCCATGCATAGCATTAGACACATTATCTGCTCTCCATGTCTCAGTCTCCTCATCTGTCAGAGACTGTCACTCTGTCACTTACATTTGAGACCAAGAGACTGCAAATACTATCAGTTTAAGAACCAACAGTGCTACTATGCTGGAGAACACCCTTTTAATGCAGATTACCCATAGCAATCGGGTATGGGTAATCTGCAAATGGGTACCCAAAAGATATCATGCATCTTTTATTGAAATTTTGCATTGCATAACTACATACACATGTATTTGTATAACTAATAGCTATACAACAATCAAATAGCTTTTGTTTCTGTAACTGTCAGTGCTTTATAACACATGAATTCTAAAAGTCTCTTTGGGGTTTATGGTCTCTCAGATCTGAACTCCAGTGCAAC
The DNA here is from genome assembly GCF_004027225.2 of Strigops habroptila. Classification (NCBI taxonomy): domain Eukaryota; kingdom Metazoa; phylum Chordata; class Aves; order Psittaciformes; family Psittacidae; genus Strigops; species Strigops habroptila. Next base: position 72,586,317 of record NC_044281.2, read on the forward strand.
ACACAGCAATGAACACTTCCTACATGTTTCTTCCCCAAAGCCAGAAAGTTCCTTATTCTAATGACAGCATCAGCGATGATACTTCTTTGATAACTAATTAACAGGTGCACCAACTTACAGACGAATTAACAAGGATGATACTTCTCACCCAGCAAATGCGAAGTGCAATGAACATCTATAAAAGACTAAAATGTTTCAAGCAGCAATTCAGATCAATGTGGAACTTACCTTGAAAATACAGGCCTGCTGAAAACTTGGGTGTACCATAAGTGAGAACAAAGGAGAGAGCTCAAATCAAGTGGCCCTTCTAAACAAGCCTGACAAGCTTTTATTACAAGATAACTGAATTAAGCAAAAACTGGGATACGTGCTTTATCTGACATTTGGGATTTTAGAAGACTGAGGAATAGGAAGACATTTACAGAAAGAATAACATGTAAGGTCATCACCAATAAGAATTGGGTTTTATTCAAGCTATTGACAATAATTGAATTTCATCTTCCTGCCTCAGCCTAGAGTTGTCAATTAATCGAGCCTTGCTTGCATGTGAACATTGCTAGAGGCCTCTTAAAGAATCAGTTGATTACAATTTCTTGGGGTTTTTTTCCTGAAGAGTGAAACAGCATCCCTCCTTCTCAATTTAAGTGATGATCATCTATGCAGGTTTTATTGTATTAAAGCCTCACTTCAATTGATTCACATTTGCCAGATGCTGCCAGAATTGCTGACAGGTGCTTATTGCACTCCAGGTCAGCTTGAAATCTCCATGAGAAGGGATAGTCTGTAGCACCAGAGTCATCCCAGACTCCTGAATGACACCACCACCCCCCCACAAGGTGAAAGGAAGTTTAAAAGAGGAAGCCACATACAAGAGCCTTGCAGGGATGGGAAAAGAGAGAAGCAAAATGGCACCTCTGCTTCACAATAAAACAGACAGTGACATGGGAGTCAGGATGTCACCTCAATCTGCTTTTCAAATGGTTCTGCTCCAGCACATACACTGCTAGAGATTTATTTACAATGAAAGCTTTTAATTGTTTAATTTAAGAAACTACCTGGAAAGGGACAAAGTTGCTGAATGAATTATCTCAGCAGGGTATTTAAAAAAAAAAACAACCAAACCCAAAAACCCCTCAAACCAGCCACACACACAAAAAAAAAACAAAAACAAAAACAAAAAACCACCAAACCCAAAAAAACACTAGAAAAACTTGTTAAATGTCATATTAGCAAACAGTTTAATTTATTAAAATGACTCCAGTACACCTCTGTGCTTCTACAACAGACACGGCATTACACATAACGGGTAAAACATGGTAATGTTCTCAAGGAAGCAGTATCAGGCTCATTAGCACAGAAACATAAGAGCAACAGTATCTTACATCACCTCCCAGCTCAACTTTCTTCTACATGGTGGTTCTGATATTTCTCTGTGGAGCAAGCAGTCAGCTGAACGCAAGTGTGTGGATATGCTTCCAAATCAAAGCTAGGCGAATAAAGCCCTATACTGTCCAAGAGAAAGCAGGTATGCCTCCAGTGTCAGTGTGAGTTGGAAGTAAATGTATTAACAAATTTATGATCCCGGGGGCCTGGGTAGCTGTGGCAGCACAGGCAGGGGAATTCTACATTTTCATCACTCTACAAATGTGATACTTACAGGATGCATGTGGGAAGATTAAGTTTCTCGTATCTTGAAAGATCCTGGCCCCAAAAGACTTGCACACCTGAGTAATATGCTCATAAGAATGACAAGACTTGTACAAGTCTTTGTAAGAGGAGAGTCTTAAAATACATCAGTGGTAATTCAGGGCCAGTCCTTTCTTCTTTACTGGTTATCAAAATTAAATCAACATGGCATTCTATCAACAAAAGAAACATGAGAGATTAATAAGAATCAGAAGACACTGAAGGTGTAAATACAGTGCAAAAGTGTTGGTTTCAGTTTTTAACTGTTACAGCCTGATAATTTTACATTCTGTGCTTTATTTTGAGGGAAAAGCATAGTTCTTGTGTGTCATAATATACACACTTGCATATATATGAGTACATACAATCTTGCTGCAGAATGCAAAGGCTTCCAGTGGCATATGATTTATAGTACTGACTTCTCACATGCAGGGGTTTTTTTTCCCCACACAAAACAAACCAGTTTTAGAGGTGCCCCTTCCCTCTGCATACTGAATGTACGCATTAATGTGTATTCACATGCATTATTGCCCTACCCACTCACTGATTTGTATTAACCAGATTTATTTATTTGTGAGTCATAATTTATCTTTAACACCTAGCCAGAACACTCCAGTGACCACAGTACTCCTGGGTTTTACAGTAACTAATACATCAGTTGGCAGAACATTCTTCATAAAATGACTCAAGTTTTGTTTATTTCATATTGCTTCACTTTTAAAAATCTGTTTAACATACAATTTTCACTGTTAGTACACTTCAGATTTACTGAAATGCAGTAAACTATGAAAGCTCATTATTCAGAAGCACCTAGTCTTTTTTTTTTTGACAATAAATGGAAGCCATCAGCAACAACTGTTGTATGGAGCACTCATCAGGTTAACAGTGCACAGCAGCTAGTATGAGATGAAACTGTTTTCTAAATAGCTAGAAAGACTTCACAAAACAAATTATGTGCGATGTAGTCACTATCCTGCTAAGACAGCGGAGGGATGTATGAACAAAAGCGACACTAGGGTCAGTTCTATCTGTATTATATGTAGCTTTGGTTCAGAAATTCTTTAAGTGTTGTAGAGCACCTGGTTTAGTGACAGAACACATGCGTTTCACAGTGCTAACAGTAGAATGCTAATAAACTATAAACTGCCCATTTAAAATATTAATAGCATTTAATAAAAAAATTTACAGAAACATTCCTGTTGATATATGTGCAGTATAAATGCAAGATCCTTGGCCACAAACTCAAATTGTCTGCATCAGTTTTGTGCTGGCATAACAGCGAAAGTGCTGGGATTCAAGTATGCTTTTCCATATTTATGTTAAGCAACAGAGACTATGTGATGAAGTTTGGGGGATTTTCTGTTCACAAGGCCAGGACGTGAGAATGAAGTGAAACACTGCAGTAACCAAAATGTTTGATTTCCCTCAAATAGAAGGCAATCTAAATGAGGAAAATCACATTTAACAAGCAAAGCAAACCAGCTTCACATACCATCAAGTTATTGCTTCAGCTAGATCAGCTGTACTAAAATACAGGACTACAGGTTGCAATCTGATCTCCACTCACATGAAAAGAAGACGAAATCTACAGTGCAAGTCCTCCACGCGAAAAGATCAAATCGCAAGACCAGAGTCCTGTTTCAGAGGACAGAATTTATTCATCACAAATTGGTCTACGATTTCTTTTGTCTGTAAGTCAGTTTTGACTCTGCAGGTCAGAGTCAAAAGTACATTGTTTCTGATATTTCTGTTCCTAGAGGTTACTACTTCATGCCAATTTAGACCTGCTCAACAACAGAGTACAATATGAACACTTGTTTCTGAAGAACTGCGAAAGTTATTGCTGAAATTTTTAGGGCCAGAATTATTTCACCAAATCAAGTCTTCACTTTTAAAAAACAAATCTGACATCCTATTAATTAAAAACAAAACAAAACCAAACTTAATAGCTTTTTTTCAATTAAATAATCTAAGATTTTACAAGATATTCACATTCAGGCAACTGTCTCCTGACTTTCATCTGGCTGAATGACAGAGGCCATAATAAAAACAAGAACACTACTCTCACATTCTTCATGACAGCAGTGATTAGTGCAGTTTACCACTGCTCTAACAGTGCAAGGTCTGCCTGCTGACAATGTTTCTCACAATCATCTGCTACATGATCATTATTCTCAGATGTCTGTAACTGTTATTCTCATTAGATTTTGGCATTTATGTTAACATTTATGAAAAACTATGGCTTTATCCATGAAGTATTTATCCTGCCTAAGCAATTTTTTTAACCATTTATTTAAAACAGTAGAACTGAATTAGAATTAATTTGTTTATGCCATAAGCTGTGTTGCCACTAAACTCGAGATCTCAGGGTTAGCTACAGATCATCAACATGTGCATTTGTGCATCTGTTACAGTCTTTAAAAGTATAATTAAAACATAACACTGATAAAACTTTATTCTTCATTTTAAGTCTAATTCTAATAATTTATCTTATTTTTTGCAATGTGTTTAATTACCTGTATCCAAAGTGTCATGTGAGTATCACTGTATTACAACAGGTTTGGGACTGTAAGAAACCCATAAATGCATACATAAGAAGGCACTTGTCTTCTAGTAGTTCAAGTCAGAGAAGGCCTTACCCAGACAGTGGCACCTTACGCTTTGAAGGATTAGCAAATGTCCCCAGGCTTTAACAGGGTCTCAAACCCTGTCTTCATGTCCCTGGACAAAGGTGCTATAGGTGGTCTATAATACCATGAAGCTCATGATGAATTCCAGTAGCTTTTGCCTGTTGCGCTGAGGTAGGAACGTAGTGCTTAGTTCCAAAATGGTGTCTCTTCTTTGTGTAGTCTGACTGAAAACCTAAAGCACAGCATGAATACATGTAAGTATCACCATGTTCAAGGGATCTCCTTTCTTTTGTGATGAAAATTTTATGGTCTATAATAAATTTGCCCTCGTTTACAAGACTTTTTTTTTCTTTCTTGAAGGCTTAGATGGCAATGCCTTTAGATATTCATAGAATCATAGAATGGTTTGGGTTGGAAAGGACCTTAAGATCATCTAGTTCCAACCCCTGTACCATGGGGGGGTTATTATACTATTAGAATTCACTCAATGTTGAAGTCCTTCAAGGGGTATGGAAGAAAAGAATCTGAGAAATAAATATAATAAACAGCCAACTATTAACAGCAGGGGATAAAACAAGCATTTAAAAGGCATCTGAATTCAAGATGTAAGCACTTTGATAACAAGAATTCAGATGCTATGCCCTTAATAGATGCTCAGCAGATGCTATCTAGTTCCCCTTTTCCAACAGCAGAATGAATTAAAATATGATCAATTTGATATGTGCTTTCTTTACAGCTCTTACAGGAAGACAACTTTACTATAGGCTTTACTATAGTCTAACTATTGTTAGATTACTTACTACATTAGAATTAAAGACAAATACTTCGAAACCCTTCTCTAGAAATACTCTGTCTAAATGCTGATGCTTCCAAAATTAAAATGCTAAATCCCATCTGGCATTCAGGAAGCTGTATTATTTAGTTGAAAGAAAACTCCTTCATTTGCAAAGTCTAGTTAGGGGATTTAAAATTCAAAATGCTAGTAGTAAAGTGCAAAACTGATCCTTTATTTTAAAGAACACCTGTATCCTCATGGTGGACACTGTGGGCCTATTAGGATGGTTCCCCTGGAGTACCAATCACTGCTAAGTCAAAATTCAGCAATTAATACTTTTTGAAGATATAAGTAGTCCTCCAAAATTAAATGTAGGTGTTACTAAGCACAGAGCATGCTCGCAGCCTTCCAACGTAGTCACTAATGTCCAGTAAGGACATGGAGCAGAGCACAGGAATTTCATTTGCTGTGAACAAAAATGTCTAGTCACTCATCTCTCATCTAGACAGGTTTTCTCAGGGCCAAGAAGTGCCCTGTTCTGCAATGTGTGCTCTTCTCCTACAGCCCTAAGCTTTAAGGAAAGTAAAATGCTCAAACCCCACAATACATTTGCACAGATACATTCACAGATTTTGAACTGACATTAAACAGGTTCCTCGAATTGTCAAAATTGTTCTCACTATTAAAATGAAACTTAGTCTCCAGCTTTGATCACCGCACACTTACCCCAATTTCCTTAAAGACTTTCAATGCGTTTTTCACATGACTGTAGGTAGCACTCTCAGCTGCAAGAAAGAAAACTCAGATATAAACAAACTGCAGTTGGATCTGGGCTACGTTGTGCTAGGAAGAACAGTATAAATCAAATCCAGTTCCAAAACAGTTTAACATACCATATACAGCAACATTCTTCTCCGTCCTGCTTATTAAGTGCCTGTGTAACTTTTGAAGGTATTCAGACTCTGAAACAGGACCACTAAAATTGTGCACAAAGATGACAGCAGAGCTATATGCCTCCAGTAACGGACCCAACAACCTCTGCAGGAAAGTAATGTACTGCTGATGCTCCTGAGACTGGCTCACCTAAGAAAGGGCAACAAGAGCTTAAGTGAGAGAGACCAGTGGAAACAAGTAACGACCTGCAACACAGTACAGAGCAAAGCAGCAGACAAAATAATTCTTAATACAAAAAAAGAGGCACAATACAGAACATTATGAAAGCACAGCAGAAAAGCAGTTTACCACAAGGGACAAAACAGGCACTACACATCACAGATCAATGCTACTTTTTTTCTTCATCAGGGTATTGATAACAAGCTTCCTAAGATAAAATTAAAGACATCGCGCTGTTCTGCAGCCAGCAGAAGGGTTGCCATACATTCACAGAGATGGACGTAAGTTTCTAAATATTAACAAGATATCCTCAAGATATCCTCAATATTACCAAGATATCCTCAGCTCTGTGAGAAAACTTGTATTATGACTAAAATCAACACAATCAATCTATGAAGTGAAATTTAGACTGAAAATAAATACCAGCCAGATGTGCCCCTTTTAGAGCACATGGTGTCAATAAGGAATAAAACATTCAGACACTAAGATACTTAAGCCTTTTTCAGTTTTCATGATAGTAACCATTGTCCTTCCACCTCCTATAAGATTATTTGATGTTTCTTCAGCTGTTTTCCTCATGGGGAGGAGCAAAAGGTGTTTTATTGACTGTAGCAAAATACAACAGACCAACACTGCAACCAATAATAAAAAATAAAAAATTATCATTGCCTCTCCTGCACTAGTGAAGTAGTTTGTATCTCTTGCAACAGGCTTCAATGTTATTAGCCTTAGGATCATATTACCTTCAGGTAGCAATCTCTCTGCTCTTCTCCAAAATCACTGTCTTCATCTTCCTCATCACTTCTCCAAGATAATGGCTCAGGGAGTTTTTTATTCCATTGGTGTTCTGTAAGACTGGGGCTAACGTCCTCCTGATCATCCTGCTTAAATTTGAAAGGCAAAGTGGTAAATAAATAAAGAACTCAAACCCAGGCAAACAATCAATTTTATAATCTCATCTGACTTTACCCATTCGTTAACCAGAATTTAATGAAAGCAGGTGAGACCCAATTATAGGCAGGGTTGAGACAAGCAGGAAGAAATGAAACGTTTGGTGAGAAAGACTGTTGTTCTTTAGTTTGCCCATCACATAAAAATGAAAAAGTGTAGCTGAATCTTCCCACCAGAGGCCATATAGTAGCACTTGCCAAGAAAGTGTTTTCAGTTGCATTAGGGAAGCATTAATATCAATCATTCACCATTACTTGTTCTGCTCAAAGTAGTAGAACAGAAAGATTTTTCCAAAGGTCACCAATGCTAAGTCACTGAAGAAAGACCCCACACAGTTATTGAATTTAGAAATGTGAATCAGGCAAGATTAAAACCAAATGGATAACAGACACCTCATACATGTGATTAGTCAAAATACTCATGACAACAAAAAAAGGCCTCTGCAGCAAAGGAAGAATAACGTCCTTCCAATCTTACATTTTGAATGAAGCAAAGGGCACAAAATCAGTTTAAAAAAAATACCAGAGATGACTAGGTGTTAGGAATATCTCTTAGTTTTTGAAGCAGACACTACAATCACAGGAAAAGAGTTAAAAAAAATAGCAAGGCTCAATGAAGCTCAATTTAATGGGAAATTTATCTATGTGTTAATGTCAGCAGTAAACTGCAATCATTGGAAGGGGCAGAAGCTAGTGACCTTTCCTAGAGAACAGGTTGTAAAACCCCCACAAACATTTCCAGCCTGTTTGAACTCATGAAACAACCACTGCTTACAGTGTTTGCACTGATTATGCAAATTCTTAACATTTTAAAGAGTAAGCAGGTACGGAGATTTTCCAAGTATAAGAAATGTACTGATGGAATATATGTCCTTTTTAAGCATTCAAATGTTGCACTGATGTATATTAGACAACACAGACAAATACTTATATGCTGCCTGATAGCTATCTATATCCCAGCTATAAACAGCAAAGCACCAGACTCCGCAACCAAAACTTACAGAAGAACCCTCAAGACAGGTTTCATGCTTGAGTAGACAGAGGTGCATATCTACTGCAGTCCACACCTATTTTTCTCATCTGGCCCTAGGCATGGAACATACAGGTTTCTTTCTAATTCTCTGATTAGCATTTATTTTTGGATTTATCTTATAATGATTACAATCTAGTGCCTCACAACATGCCAGTAGTTCAGATAAAAAGCAAGCACTAGTAACTCCAAAGGAGAATGTTTAATATCCAGTTGTATTAAGTAAATAGTACCTATGGTTACATACATTAAAAACGGAAGCATGTATCAAAAGGTAAGCAGTAAGATTAGAGTGAAGCAGTGGCCACTGACGAACACACCAGAAGCAGCTCTAGCTTCTGAAACTGGAGAGCTGCAAGAGGAAAGCAGCCAAATGCGTAACTTCTTTTCTACATGCTCTGTAAATTTTGTTACTTCCTCCTGGACATCAAGGTTTGTTTACTGTGCACAAAAAAAGCTGGGGAAGCAAAGGTATGACAAGTCAGCTGCCCCCTGGTCCCCAGGTTTTCTTTACACTGTACACCTATGGCAGATTGTACCATACAGCAACTCCAGTACAACCCTGCAACTGCAAACTGTCCTAGTAGAAGAGGTGTACAATAATTTTGACATTAATGCAAAAGAATCGAAGAAGGACAAAAGATCTGGACTACTGACTGCTGTAGAGTAGAAAGTAAATGTCCATGTAACTATGCTACAGCTTGAAAAGGCTCCAATAATAAAATAAATCCCCATTTTACAAGACCGTATAAAACATGTGTCTTCCTTGGTAGGTTTAATGGTACAATGAAATTACAGAGTCATTAATAGCATCACATGATGACTATACCCAATGATGCTTATAGTGTAGGAACAAACAGTATCAGTCCTGAACTGTTAAGTTAGTACAAGCTTTCAGTAGCAGCACGTACTTAGAACAAGACTCAGAATTAAGAAACACAACTATAGCTAAAGTCAAGTACATAAAACAAAGCTCGGTTAATATCTCTATCACTTTACCTCGGCCACCAGAAGAATGCCGTATTGTATCAGCCTTTCCACGGATTCATGGCAAACTTGATATATCAACTGGCAAGGCTGTACAACATAAAAGAAATACACTGAAAAAATCAGATTCATTATAACCATTATAGCAACACCAGCTCCCTGGTCTGTATGAATGTTTTAGATACAGCACTTATTATTCCTTTTAAACCAGTTATTGAACATTTACCAGCATAATCCCAATGCACCACTCTTATGTTTATCCTGGCAGACATTAAAAAAATTACAGTGAAATAGGATATCTGAAATTTGTCCAATGTTTTCTTAAGAAATGCATTACTACGCTAGTAAAAAAAGGTATCAAATATTCTCCCCTTTTAATCACCTCTAGCCAAATTTTAGTCAAACAATTCCGGAATAAAATCATCGTAAAACTAAAATCATTGAGGCTCATACCAGTGATTTATTTAGAAAAGGAAAGTACACATTTAAGAAATTCCCTTACGTATTTTGAAACTTTGAATAAAAACAAAAAAACCAACCAACCAAACAGAACAACAAAATGCACAACCTCTTTTACATTGTTCACAATCATGTAGGAAATACTTTTTAGGTTAAAATTACTAACTGAAAGCAGAAGGATAAGATCGCCGAAGAGGCCCACCATATGAGCTACATTATTGCAGAGACAAAAATACTAAATTTGGCTTATGCTTCCTTTATAAAGGCAAAAGTCAGAAATATGTGTACAAGTTTAAGAACTAATACAAGAATCCCCAGAATTGTAAGTAATTCTACACATAAAAAAAAAAAAAAAACCACCAACTAGCTTTTAAAATTGCAAGTCTACAGAGTGTAAGTATACTGAGTGTCTTGAGAACTGAGACAGAATCAGCTTTCTTCAGTGTTTTGTAACAAACCAAAAACCAAATTCAGGCCATGTTTAAAGCTGCCACTAAGTACTAGGCGCGGCACACTGACTATTGCGTTCTTATGCAAATTAAGAGTATCTTCAGAATCTGAAGCCTTAGTTCCCAGCATTACTTCAATCATCTATGCAAACCCGTATGAGTTGGCTACTCTTAGAGACTTGTTTTTGTTTAAGTAAAATATTCAAATAGTTTAGACAGAATGCAGATATAGTTATGATGGTCTAATGACACAAGCAACACAAAATCGATTAGAAGGCATTAAGAAGCCCAACATCAAGTTGTGGGAAGCTGACAGAGAGTGAGCAGCTTTTCTTTCTCAGGAAAGTCCTAAAACCAGCACAGCAGAAATGCCACAGGCTCACCCCAGCATCACCCACTTCAGCACTTGCATGGGCAGCAGGCGTGCACTCAGTATGTATCCCTGAAACAGGATCAAACGATGTTGTCACACCTTACCAAGGAAACTAGGTAGTGACAGGAGTTTGGCAAGTTAATTCATGTGTTATCTCAGGCCAGACATCTTTTAGATGAACTCTTCTGACGAACCACATTCATTCAAAAGTTCAGTGATTTCCTTAAAGCAAATGGAACAACGCTATCTTACTTTGTCAAATTATATTCAGCCTCTCGATACCCACTACCATCAGACTGTCCTTACAGTGAACATATCAGAACTGTGACACTTGAAAAAAGCATCAATCAATTTTAAAGTAACATATGCTGTTACAAGCAGAACAAAAATTTAAAACGTAGGCAATTAATGCAATTACTTACCAAAGATACAGTAAATTCATTAGAAAGCAAGTAACACAAGCTGGCAGCTTTTCGGACCAGGTGTTCTTGACTAATCAAACTGGGAGAAGCACCATTAGTACCATTTCTGTACCTCCTACTCTGAACCGCATGAAGACTGCAGGCTACAGCAGAAACAAACATACGCAAAGTTTATTTTTCCAAAGAGCTTTATAGCAAAGGAAACTTAAAACTTATGGTTTGTCTATTTCTAGGCCTAAAAGCAGTCAAACATTACACATGCAACTGAAGAATGAAGGCAGAATTCACCGCTACATTGTTTGTGTCACCAAAGCACAGGTTTTGTTGTGTTCACTCAAACTCTGATAGTGCCTTGCCTATGGTGGTGAGCAATGCACAAATACTTCCAAGGAAGATCAAGGATGATAGCAAAAATGAGTGGAAACATTCCACAAACCAAACACATGGGTTGAAGGGGAGAGGGAAGAAATAAATAAAAGTAAATAACATGCAAAACCGATGAGGTTTTTTTGTGCAGATACTTTGACTTCATGGGTTACAAGAAAACCTTTCCTTGGTAAACCCCAAAACATACCAATAATGGCCTCTTTAATGAATACATGAAGTACTCCATTGCTGTAGAAGTTGAGTTCAAAGACAGCAGGTATTGTTGTGCTGGGAGTGATGAAGAACTCATTGTTTCGGCTTGTGTTCGTGATATTTACACAGTTCCCCAGCAACTGGATGGCATGCATGACAACATCATCTGAGTTCCCTGAAAATCCCAAGTCAAAGTCACGGGCTAAGACCTCCTCCTTCATGGAGAAGAAATCTTCTACCAACCTGGAAAGATCTGTTCCCTAGAAAGAAAAACAGAATCACACAGTGAAACAATTTTTCTGCACAGGAGTTTATCTGTAAACCACAGAACCACATATATAGCAAACACAAACAATACACTAACTATCAATAATCCAAAGCACAACAGTCATATGAGCAAAAATTTTCATGGAGATTTTACACATAGTCCACAGGTTTTGAATTACATACAATTATTTTAAACCCATGCAGCTATATAGGAATGCAAGGGTTTTTTGTTTGCATCTTGGTTTATTTCACAACCTCCAGAGACCTGAGTTGTTGTTCAAGAACTTGTTACAGATAACATATTTACATTACCTATGATAAAAAAATGCACGATCAATTATCTAGCAATATTGTAATTAAAAGAACTGTTCAACTGGCTGGGGACACAAGGAAAAGCTTTTTGTCAAGATGGCTTCAGATCACATTGTAAAATGCTCCATTATTTCAGGAAACTGGAAAGACTAGACTACGGGAATGGTGACACTGTCCTCGACAAGCAAGATTACACATCTGACCACTATTTTTCAATTCGTTCTCAATTTCGGTGCATTAAAAGGTTGAGATTAGAGGGAGAAGGAATTTCAGAAAAAAATGCAAAACAATTGTAGGAGACAAAAATATTTATCCAAGCCCCATGCACAAGGCTTGAGTTAAACACTAGTATCCTTCTGCCACTGTGATATAATATTCTAGTACTGAGGAACAGTAAAACTAACTTCAAAATTAACAGAAGAGGTTCTACCATATTCAATGGTGAATGTGTTTGAGATGTAAAATACGATCTTAATACAATGAACTAAACCCATGAATTCTTCAAAAAAAAGCATAAATACACTTTGAATTATGAAATCTATTTCCACATGAGTGTTTGCACTCTGTCAATAATGGCTTATCTTCACGCATCCACTACTAACTAAAATATTAGCACTCAGACTACCTGAAATCCACTTTAATTTAAATGCATCTTTCTTCTTAGTATTATGCAATAGTAAAATACATGCTGTTTTTTTAATTAACAAGGCCAAAGTAATGTCTGGCTATTTAAGCATGGTAGCCTTACCTGCCTGTGTCTGTACAGCAGCAAACAGGCAACAATGTGGGTAGACATCACAGCACAAGACTTGTTAGCAGCTAGAGGCAAGCAAGATAATTTGTTAAGCACCTATGAAGCTTAGAATATCGTAACAAGAGCACTCATTTAAAAATAAATAAAAATAATAGCAATATTGGCACAGAACTGTACTTTCTGAATTAAATATAAAGTGTATGACGTCTATATGTTAACAATAGTAATCAAATTAATTTGAACTAAGAAGGCTGAGTAAAGCTTAAAGGTTTACTAAGCTAAGTACTGCTTTATGTATGCATGTCTCATACCACAAATCACAGATCTGACTGAAAAACACACCACATAACCTATAAAATCTGGCAACATTGGTCCATGCAGCTAGATGAGTTCATCTTAAATAATGCCATTAAGACACCACAATAACTTCTTAAATGAAGTGATAAGAAATCACATTGTCAATATGACAATGAAACACTTCAGAGTACAGCGAGTTCAGTATACTAGTCCAAGGAATATAAAAGTTAACAAAACAGAATAAAAACGTTGTACTTAATCAGAGAGCTTATTAAATTGTGAAGAGGGAAGGAGGCAGAGAAAGGATAGAAAATTGTCAAGAGAGCATTTGAAGGCATGAAATGATCACCTGAATGGAGAGACTTGGGAAGTACAACATTACAAAACAGCAAGTTAGTTCATGCAATCAGCAAAACAAAACAGGTAGCTGATAGTGATACTATCACACTTACTGAACAAAATATGCTCAGCCAAGTTGGATATCAGTTCTCTTCTGAAGGGTTCACTGGTAATATCCCTGGAGTTGGGCAGTGAGGCCTCTGTACCTTCATCCACAGTATCATTAGGTCTGAATACAGAATAAAAATTCACATTATGACACTTAGACAACAGTACATGAAGCAAACCTGCCTAAAAGGCAGCTTCCACCGTAGCCTCTCTACAAACTAGAAATGGTCTTTTATATGGACCTACAACTTCATAAAGATAAATGACTGATTTTGTCTCTATGAGGACCACACAGGTTTGTGCAAGTCCAGCAAAGACCTCAACCTAAATGTTTATCCATGTAACAAATGCAGATCTAGCCTTTGTGCACAGTTCTGCAGTTCTGAGTGACAGTCACCTCCCTGAGCAAGGGGTACTCAGTCCCAAGTTCTATTTGCTTTGAAATTATATCAAAACCCACCTGAAATGATTTTGAGGTTTAGAAACTAATCCTTAGTTTTTCATTTAGTGTGTCATTTTTTCCCTAAATTATTCAATAAAATTGAAAATTAAACCAACAGAGCTCACTAAAATTAAAAAAGAAAAAAGCCTCCTTGAGCTTATTTAAACAGAGCTCTCCAGAAAGAATGCAACTCTCATAATAAATTGCAGTTACAATTATCAAAGTTTTTAGTTTTCCTATACACAATGGGGAGTTGGGGAATTAAAGCACTGCTTGGAATGTAACATAAAAAACTAAAAAACCAAGCAAACTCCAACCTGCCTTCTCTCTCTCCAACACCCAAAAAATCTGTACCTTGATGGAAGTATAGCTGGTAACAAAGCTTGTTCCAAAGAAAGAGGAGCAGGCACAGGTTTTTGGCTTTGGCTGTTTACATATTCCTGTGAAGAGAAGACTTATTATTTTTTTTTTTTAGTACTTTTCCCACTTTATTCTTGCATTCCACTGATAATATTATTATATGAAAAAGCCAATTACTAAAAAAAAAAATGCAACTGCAATTAAAAATAGCTTACATTACAAGCAGTAATTAGGTCACAGAAATGAAAAGTTTTCAACAGTTTATTTGCTTTTGATTTTATTCTATGAAAAGGCAGACTTTTCACAGCAAGAAATCTGTACTTCATAAAAATCACTGCAAAAAAAGAATACATAAACCCTGTCAGTACCGTGCTGGGAACAACTCCTTTGAGACTAGCTTCGCCATGATTAAATTAATGAGAACTGCCTTCATTAACATGAGTGAGAGCAAAGTAATATCCATTCAGAACCAACATGGAGACTGTAATTATTGCTTGCTGCTGCTTTCCTCAAACATCAGGATAGGGAACTTCTCCATAGGTAAACACTAGCATAGATACTCCAGTTGTAAGACCCCTTACAGTGCCACAAACTAAAGCACCCAGGAAGCAGGGAGGGTACCACATGCTTGGAATTCTTGAATCCCTAACTTCTCAAAAGCCAAACACCTCTCCTTACAGGTTAGCATTTACATTATTCTGTTTTCAGGACACTGTGTTCTTGCAGTTTCTATAAAGACTGGAAAACTAAAGAGCCACTTAACCTGCTGGTCAGGAAAACAGTTCCCTCCCAGGAAAGCCGCTTAAAAGACTTTCACAGCCAGCTCACACTCCCCTGCTTCTAAGCCTGTGCCCACAGAACTACAGATGCCCAAAATTAACCCCCAAAGCTCATCTCCTTTAGAAAAACCTGCAGTAACATAACTTCAAATTAAAAATAAAGTTACACTTCTGCAAATCTTGGTTAAGGCATACTTTAAAAAAAAAGTATGTGATTTATTACCTTTTTGGAGTACAAAACTGAATACAGAGACAAATGAAACCTGAAGGAGGTTGCTGGGAAGGTACAGAGTGATTAGCATTTCACTAGATTAAGCAGGCAGATAACCTTCTTTTCCTTACACTGATCCAAGAACAACTGTTAACTCCCCACCAAGAATAGCCCAAGCCTTCTCCTTTGGAAGTGAATTAATATCTTTCCCTACTACGCTAATTATAATGCAGTGCAGACGGTCACAGTAGTTTCATGCTGTGGTAATTGAACTCTCCAAAGCTCTCCAACCTACTGCTTTGCTGAGAGAAGTAGGGCAGAAAGAAGAACACCTAATTAATTTGAATAATGTTCTAGTAGGCTGTCGTTACAGTAGCTAATCTTATTAAAGTCACACTAAAAATAAGGTATACTGTAGCAGAACACAAGATTAATGAAATGCAGATAAGTACAGTACTGGCAGATTCTGCAAAGAGATCAGAGAAAATTTAAGTGAAGGCAGATACTTCTGCACCACCCCATTCCCTGAGAAACTACACAACAGTATTTGGTGAGCTAGTGTAGGTAATAGTTGTAAACTAATAACAAACTATGACTCAAAGAACGTGCAAATTTTTATGACATATTATCCATGATATTTTTATAGCTACTGATTTACTTAGCAATTTTAAAAGTCCAGTGAGATAAATGCCCTTCCTCAACAATAGCGTAAGCCAATTAATTACTTGAACTGGAGAACAGTATTCAGTTTCCTTCAACTCCAAATGTCTCTTCAAAGTAAAGGATTACTACATGTTGCAAGGATCATTTTAAAGATTCTCACCCCAGTGAGAATACTTACACCAGTTCAAAACTAAATAACACTTTATACCAGCTCCGACGCTATTTCAACTTAACACAAATGTGTCCAAAGACTCACACATTCGGCAAAACAGGGATACTTTTGTCCCACCAGAATGGACTTCAGCAGATAATGCTTGTGATGATAACCCACAAAGAGAAAATGCAAAATAAATGTGTCCCACTATTGAAACACTGAAAATGTCAAGCCTGAAGAAGGATCTTCAAAATATTAAACTTACTTTTAAGGAAAATGGTTGTGCAAAATCTACTCTGACACACCCATAATTCTTCCGCAGCATTCTGAAGACTCCTCTAGCTATACTCCAAATACTTTCATTCTTCTTAGGCTTGCCCTGGAAAACAGAGCTGGTTGATTTGGCTTTTATGTTTCCAATTTGCAATTAAAAGGTTATGACTAAAATTAAAATGCATGTGACAGCAGACAAAACAGGCTGAATCTTCTGACACACCTTATAACTTCAATTAAATCTAGAGAACTATTTTTTTCCATAGATAACAAGTAACATGTTCGAGTGGGTATGTCATTAATTTGCATTTAGAAATATGTCATCCATACCTCAGCACTCCCCATTAGAGAAGTTTTGTGATTCATGACTCTACATCCTACAACACTAACACCAAGGACATGAGACAGAAGACTACTAGCACATCATTTAACTATGTAACACATTTTCCTGCACATAAACAGAAAATCCCCTAGGCAAAACAAGTTGTTAAATTGCTCTTACCAGCTGTTCACTGTTATAGTGACCTTCAATTATGCGATCATAGGAGATTCCCACAGGTATAATTAGGACATCAGGAGTAGCATTTGAGAAGAGAGCATCCACTACCACAGATAAAAGACCTGCTCTAGCACCAGATGTCTTTCCACTTCGAGACCGTGTGCCTTCCAAGAATATTTCTAAAAACTGCTGCTGTCTCAACAATTCTTCTATGTGCTAAATACAAAAAGATTGGAAAAGAAGAAAAAATAAATATCTAATTATACTGTCAAATTCACATTTGAAATACATTGTCTGCAACCATTTCCTTTTACAAACACTGGAAGATCATGAGTTGGCATGAATACTTGTAAAAAAAACAAAAGCAATGATTAATCCTTGACATAAACCCAGACCAAACTGCAACTGAACTTGCTTAAATATACAAGCAGTGTAATGCCATTTGTTCAGGAACAGCATCTCTAGCAACAGCTGATCTAGTCAATTTGCATACATCAATCCTTCTGTTTCCTCAGTACATCCTATTTTCCAAGATGCAAATACAGCTATTATACTGAATGGTACAAAGGATTACAACAACCCATCATAAACAGAGACTTCCATTAAGTTATAGAATCAGTGTACTGAATTTGCCCCAGTACAAAAGAAATCAGAGAAAAGAGCTTAAGTTTAGCATTAATTCAGAGGGCATTAATTCCACTGTCTTTAATAAGGATTATACAAGGTGAAAACCTGTTCATCCTTGAAGATGCTGGGCATTCAATTATTGTTTATTCTATACAGTCAAGATTACATACAGAAATATATCCTTTTTCTGCAGCATGAAATCTAAGACAAATTCAAAGCAGTAAAAAACATACTGACAGAACCCACTTTCCCACTTGCCAATGGACTGAAATGCTACCTAGAGAAACAAAGACAAGAAATACGTACCACGTAGAGCAAAGCTCTGTAGAGGAAGTCCTTACGACCATCAGGACTCTGATCTAATTTTCGACGTATGAAAAATCCTCCTAGCTTGCGGATCAATGTGCTACATGATAAAGAAGAATTATACTCTTTGATTTTAGTTTGTAGGAAACTACTACACATCCAGTACAGAATTCCTAGCACACAACAGGAACTGAAATCACTGAAATTTTCAGAGACTAAGATGTATTACACTATTTGCACATGATGGGACCACACAAATATTACTCTATTTAACTTAAGAAACGGGCTTCTCTATGCTGTCTTGCCTCACTTGCCAGACCCCTTGCCCTCTGCATCGACCCTGACTGGGAGACCCTTCTACATTGAGATGTTGGTGACTCACATAACAGTTAAGCTGAGTTGGCCCAAGTCTGTGCTGTGCTGCGCATAGAGCATGGCCCTTGTGCCTATGTTGTACTGCACATACCCCTTGGCTGCAGGATCAGCTCAGCCAACTAATTTTAACAGAATGGCCTGCAGGCAGCGTCCAGTTGGCACCAGCAGTTACACCACCTGCGTGTCTTTGCCTTTGTCCAACAGTGCAGCAAGAAGTTCTCATGAGAACATTCTTTCCACTTGACAGAAGAAATTATGAATAGAGTTCCTTTCCTATAAGAAAATCCTATACTAACTCAAGCCACCAAAATGAGCAACCCTTTCTGCAGACAGGGTCTGCACAATGTGCTGTGTGTGGATCGGAGGCCCACTGGATGCTGCACAACTTGGGGTTCCCAGTGACCAAAGGGACGTTAGACTACCTACGTTAGTCTCTCTTTCTTTATACTGGTAGCCCTAACAGATATAATTTTAATTGATATTTCATAGACTCTGAATGCCTTTCTTACTGGGATCATCACGACCAGCACCTACTGGTGCAAAACACCCTCTAAGCCAAGGTATCCCCCTTCTTTCCTCATAATTTCCTGCAATATCCAGTGGATTTTTCAGAAATCAGTTATCTCCAAATTCTGTCTTACTAGCAAAATACTACCTAAAAGACTGTAGGTTCTTCAGCCACCAGAAATATAATTTAAAGAGAGACCAAACTGGAGTACTTTTGCACAAAGTATTACACACTAGGTACTGCTGCTGCCCAGCAGATCATTGAACTTCACAAAGAAGAGATGTCCATTCACAACACTTTCACATACTCATCTTTCCTAATCCCCTACCCACTTTGAGACTCCTAGAAGAAAGGAATATCCTTCCTTATGCTACTTAGGTTATGACAGAATTTCTCAGAAGGATTTTGTTATGCTCTCTGAGGATGTAATAGGAACCAAAAGAGTTCTAAACGATAGCCCAATAATACTCAGATTATCTGACACTTGGACAATATGATATATGGAGTAATAGGTCTCCTGAAGTTCCCCCCCTCAGTCTTTTTTCACAGAATCACAAAATCGTTAGGGTTGGAAGGGACAAATAAAGGAGAGGTTATTACCTGAAGATGGGGATGTTGAGATTGTTCCCTGCAGCAATGTAGGGTGCTTTGATGTTATGGCAGAAAAGAATGAATGTAAGGAGCAGGTAGTCAATGTGAGATTTGTGAACAGGCAAGAAGATAAGAGGTAAATTCATCTATGGTGGGGAGAGAAGGAGAAAGAAAGAGAAGACAATTGGTAAGATATGTAGAATGTTACTCCTTTTCTGAAATCAATCACTGAGATTGCTAGCATCGTGTTATCAGAACTGATGGTATTTTCTGGTTACCATCACTTTTAGTTCTGGTTTTCATTCAGCTGTGGCACAAGAACATTTTAGTCAACTGTACTTCCTAATTTTCACGGCTGTAGTTTTTAGTTGTATGCATTACATTCACAATGATCAATATTCCCAATTTCTTCAGACAACAATCAAACAATTAAAGGGATGTGACTAGATCATCAGTGTCACCAAAGCACTTCTATTTCTTTCTATTAGATATTAACAAGGATCTATGAATAGTGGGGTTCCCAAACACCGTAATCAAAAGATAAGAGAAAATAATAGGAACCTTTTTTTGTTTCATTTATCTAATCCATCTTTCTAAAGAAAACCCTGCAAAAAGAATCAATTAATTTGAGTGTAAAGAAAATAGCAGAATTTAGGAGTTATTTTGATCAATTTCAATAAATATTGAAGGACTGGGAACAAATTTCTAGTAAGAAATGGAAGTTTATTTCTTAAAGATTTTTATTCCAAATTAAGGCAAGAGTGAAAAATCCCAAATAGACTACTCCTAATTTATTACTGAATGCCTCAGCACAAAAAACAAAATTATGCTGGCTGAAGGTTATCCGCAATAATCATTCAGCCTGATAGTTCAAATTTGATCCTAAATCAAAGGTAAAACCAGAGTTCACATAGCATTTTAGCTTACACAACTCAAAGAGCATTATATTTAATTAAAAACTCTATTTCATGCATATGAGACAGGTTTCTCTACAATCTGGTATCATACAGACTTAACAGAACTCTTCTCAAAAGAGAAAAGTGCTCTAAGCATTATTAGAAACTACATCAGAAATTTATGTTATTAGATTTTTCCCAGCCTCCCTTACCTCTGTTGCTGCTTTGACCATTTCTATTTGACCTCTGTGGATCTGAATATTCCAGAAAAAGCTGTTAAACAACTTCAGTAACACCCAGCCAGTCAACCTGAAGTAAGAACAAACACAATTCAAAAAGCTCCGTTCCTTTCTGCCTCCCTCTCATATTGCTTCTATATGCCAAAAGGCAAAGCCGTAAAATCTCACGACTTCATATTCGAACAAAATTACTATAAAATCCAACTGCTTAACAAGTTTTTGCCTATCAGCTAAGCCATGGTTAGTAACCACATTTCAGCCTCCTGCAGTTATGACACAAATCTTGTTAGTGTCAACCTCAGTGAAGGCTGTTCAAAGGGCAAAGACCACTTACCATATAGGACAAATTAATGGTGGTTGTATAATCAACTATAATAACTAAGTCAGTTAGGGGACACATTAGGTGACAGTGTGTATCTGGTCTTGTGGGGGAACTTAATATAGTTAGAAAAATATGGGGTTTGCATCATGAAAGTTGGTGAAGGGGACTAGGAACATGACAGAGACAAATTCATCCTTAATAGTAAGGGGTAGACACCAGAGTAGAAGATTTTATCTAAGGCACTCTCTGGGTTCTGATATTCAGTGGGCTAGTGAAAAAAAGATCTTTCACAGTCTAAGATGCTGCAGCTAGCTGCTCTCACCCATATGAGCCTGAAACAACGAAGGATACTAATATTGGTCGAAGCACTAGCACCAAACTTAGCTTCAGAAGAAAAAAACCAAACATGCCTGTATTTAACCTTATCCCTTGAAAAGCCAGATCATTTCTGCTGCATCTGAAAATGAAGACTAACTACTCTGTCATTAGTTAACATTAGAACAGGGATTTTTTATGAATAATGCATTATTTTTTAGAATAGTTAATATTTATGAATGTGTTACAGGCTCTGCTGGTATAACACAGAGAGCGCTTTCTACCCATTGACAATACTGATGAGCCATTTTTCTTACCTGATTAAAGCAGGTGACACATTTGCTACCATTTCCTGGAGAATTTTCCTCGCTTTTTTCTTCACTTTGTTGATAGCTTTAGGATCTGTTTGAGCAAAACTACCTGGAGTACTTGGTTCAGAAGCTTCATCTACAATGGCCTTCTGGACTCTAACATTCAAAAGTAAAACATACGAGACAATCACACAACAGAAGTGTTCAAGACACAAACAGCTGGGAATGAGCTACGTATCACTACAGGAGCAACTTGCAGGCATAAAAGAATACGCACACTGAAATATCGTGCACTCCAAATGCATTAAATTTAATTCAGTAGTTTTCTAAGCTCTGATTAAATAGGTGGACAATTGGTAAATGCACTCAAAGTTGACCATATAGAACAGTATGTACACTGTTCACAGGTAATGATATTAAAAGATCACTGATTTCAGAAACTGTTAATAAAGTTAAAATGCAGAAGGAATAGCTGAAATATCTTTGTTAGTATTTTTTCTGTCACAGCAATTTCACTTACCTTATTAGACACATTTATGCAGTTGCTATTTTGCACTTCTATAGTATCCTCGCCCCCGAATTCTCACTTTTACAAAGTGTAACTGAATTTTATAAGGGCTCTTTTCCCCACTTAAAACATATCTAAGAGAGATTAACACACCACAACAATCTGCTTTGCTTTACAAAAGCAACACTATGATCTTCAGATGGGACTTGAACATTAAAAATTCAGGACAGTTAGGAATGTTAATGTAGGCAGTGTGTGCCCTCTGACAAAAGTAGACTCAAGGAGTGGGCAGCTGAATTGCTTTGTGTCCAGGGAAAAGTGATACCTTAATAGCTTATCAGGGGCTCAGCATGCCATTTAAAATGCAGTACATGAAACAGAAAAAAAAGCCCCACAAAGTAAAGGGTGGGTATTTCATTCTATAGCCTTTTTCCAGTTTTGCCTCATGCTCTTGGTGTATACTCAGGGTACTCTAAAATGAAATGCTGCTTTCCTATTACTTCTGAAACACCGGCAATTTCTGATGACTGTGGTATGACTTTAATGGTAATGATTTACATGAATTACATAAACAAACATTTGAAGAGTTCCCATGTAGCAATTTATTTTTCCATGTACTCTCTGCTGTCCACCCACTATGCATCATTCATTTGCAGCATTATAGCTCTTAATCTCCCCTTATACTATTCAAATGGAAATTGCAAGCTACAGACCTGAAAAGCTGTGCTGAAGATACTGCACCCTCTACTATTTTCAAAGTCTGATTTTCAAAACCTGCCATTTCCAAATTCTTAAATCATATTATAATGTATCAGTCATTCAGGGGAAAAAAAAAAAAAAATTAGTTTGTTTTACATTATCTTACCTGCTGTTATTCAGCACATTTTCTGTAATATTCTTGGCAAACATACCCTTATGAACATCCCTCTCTTGCACAAAAAGGACATAACAAAAGCGTCTCGCAAGCCAGCCTCTGTACCTACAAAAATATGAAGGGTATTTGAGTGTGACCCTCAAAATATTTCACCACAAAAAAAAAAGAAATAATATTACAAACACCTAAAATGCAATTAGGAAGCAAAAGTAAGTAAAGATTTATGAAAGGCTGCCTAAAAGCTTCTCTATCTTCTAGTAAATAGCCAATATGTTAATATTATGGATCATATAATTGATGCATAGCATTAAGTATCCAACACAGCTGGGATCTGCATTACTTCAACTCAGGGTGGTACTGCGCTTAAAACATCTATAGTATCACATGAAAGTAGCTACAAACCAGCATATACATTTTGTCTGTCCGCTGGAATCAACTCCCCAGCTCAGCAAAGACATAAGAAGAGGCAGTGCCGATTCCCAATTCAGTGATTTTCCAACAAGGAATGAAAATGCCCAGCTAACAGGTTTGTCAACTTCTTCATGAAATACTGAGTTCTCTTGAGAAAGCCGTCCACATACACACAGCGAAAACTCTCACAGACACTTCTGAAAGTATGTTTGCTTTAGCTACCAACACTAAAAACACTTTTTTGGTAACCTTTTCTTCTTTTCCAGTGTTTTTAAACACCCAGTCATATGTACCTCCTACGTACTTCCTCCTTGCAAAGTTATAAAAGTAGTAGAACCACTAAATGATCAGTAAATCTCCCTACACATTCAAGTGTTTAAGTAAGGCTACTTAGCTTTTGCGGCCAGTCTCTTTTCTTTTAACCCTGTTCTCTCCTCTCTGGATCATATCAACAGTAATTACCTGAGAAAATGTCATTTTGAACAGTTTTACTAACATCACAGACGATGCACGTGATACACAAAGGGCTAAAATCCAGTCCCCAGCAGTGAATATTCATTACTATTTTCCCTCCTCACCATCCTTACTTACCAGGCCAGGACTGGACAAGCCCGCACTCATGCAGGTCACTCCCCAGACAAAACAGACCTGGGACCCCCGAACAGCAGAGCTGATGTGATGGGGCATAACTAACAGCTGGAAGAAGAAATTTAGTTCTGGCCATTCATAAGACTAGAGCACTCTGTATTACGCAAAACCCTGTCCTGAGGGCTGCTGCTGCAATGCTGATGCTACAGTGAGTGCCCCAAACCGAACCATGGATGGCAATGCTCATGTTGGTTTCCATGCTGGAGTGCTGCCAAGATCTCACTCCTTGTTGTCACCCACGTTACTGATCTTGGCTGTTAAACCTCCCTACCACATTTCAGTAAATTTATACATGGGTTAAAACCAGCTAGGAAAGATGAGAAGGAATGTTTACACTGCGAAAGGGCAAACCACCTGAGTGCACAGGCCACTTGCACTATAATCAACATGAGTGCACATACACAAGCCATCAGCACAGTCTGACATGTAACGGTTATACAAATACTCAGACCATCTCGAAGGACAAAGAATTTTGCTATTCGTGTTGCCAAGGAAGTAGACTGGTGACTCTGCTTTAAGTGCCTTTCCATTTTCCTGTTTTCATCAGAGTTTGAGCACCTTATTGATCTTTCCAGAAAGCAAAGTTAGGTATATGTTTCTTTCTGACAACAATTTTATAACTATGAACATATCACAATAGCATACAGCTACTGCAGGGATCTGTCAAGGTATAAAGGCTTCTACATCATTTTACAGCTTAGGCACTACATAGCACAATTAGAAAAATCTGTTTTCTAATAATTTAGCAATGATAGAAGACAAAAAACATGCAGAGTAGACCCAATCAAGATGTATTATAAAACTGACATATTCACACCTCAGAAAAAGGCTGTGCTAATGCCTCAATGCAGATACACTACACTAGGAGTTAAAGAGAATCCCTCTTGCTTTCTAAGGCCAAGAAACTGTGACTAGGTAACCCCATGGGACCTCAGAACTTCATTAAAACTGCCAATTTTCATACTATAATGACATCCTGAGCTAAAGGCATTTTATTTCAGAGTAATTCATTAACCCGTATTTTGTTGCCTTTATATTCCTAATTTAGGTAACACTGACCATTCAAAACCATTCAAGCATTAGACCTTTGAAACTAATTAAAAAAAGTTAACATTATACACTATTTCTGTTAATTTTCTGTATTCTAAACCACAAGCTCCACTCTAAAAGACATCATTAATTCAAATTGAAGAAAGAACAGCCTCTAACATTAGCTTCCTCCCTCTCAAGCATGGCACAATGCTGCCTTTCTTCCACTCAGAGACTTTGGCTCATTTCGTTTGGGCTGCTGGCCTCTCTTTGTTTGCTCTGACTCTACAACAAACTCTGCAGGATCTGCTTATGCTAATGATTACTGCAAAAACCTTAGCAAGCATTATTAACTTTCCAAAGAACAGCATAGATTTTTGTGTACTTTCAGTATCTTCATCCAAGAACACAAGATATATTTCCAATAGCGCAAAGATACATCATCATTTTTAGGTCATCTACACCATCCTTCAGCAGCTGCACTTTGCCACAGAGGCAGAGGAGAGACAGTCTCTCAAGACATGTTCAGATTTAATTGTCACTAGTGACAACAGTCAATGCCTAAATTGTGCGCCAGATCTGCTCAGTAAATTTAAATGCAGCCTGAAGTCATTTTGAAGCATGCGAATAAAGCAGTATGTCTTAGCATTATGCTATGGATGCTGCATTTGTACTAAGGAGAATGGATTTAAACATGCTGGTTTTTGTGAAACAGGTTTGACCCTTACATTCCTTGTCTATAACCCCAAAGGACTTTGCCCAGCTCCCAAATACACACAGCCAGATATAACAAGTACATTACTTTCCTGAAGTCAGCACCAGTTCCTGCATTTTAGGACAGCAATATACACTCACTCAGTCCGGACTATCCTAGAGATTTCCCTGTCATAAAATCAGAACACATTGAATTTTGAAAGCAAAAGAAAGACTTGTTACATTACCTTGTATGTGTTTCGTTGATATATATGACATTACGCAGACCCAATGAAGGAATACTAGCATTGAAGAAGTTATCCTGTAAAACCGAGGAGAAAAACAAAAAAGACTAGTGGACTATTTCATTACATAAGAATAGTTGTGTCTTTACATTCATCATAACATTTAAGATAATGCAAAGTTTTTCAGCTCTATTACAAACCAAAGCCAAAGCAGAGAAGTGCTGAACTTGCTTATTAAGTACACACAAGCTGTTCTGAAATGAAAATGAAATTCAGAAGGTCACTATTCCCACTCCAATACTTTCAAAGCATTCTCTAGGCTTTACCATACATACAGAATCATTGCATACAGAAATGGTTGTTTTGATTGCATTCTTCAAGTCAGAATATTTTATCATGTTCTGATGTAATATAAACCAGGACTCGTCATAATACAGAACCCATCTTTGAGACAGAACTTCATTAAGCCATATTCAGTATTAGTATAATCACAAGCCTTTTGATGCTCAGCCTGTTACATCCAGTTTGCCAGCAGATCAGGCATCACATAATGGCAACTAAGGGTCAGGATATTAATCCACGGTTAAGTGGCAAATCTCCACATTCCTGCTCTACCTAAACAACAAACTCAATCCAGCCTTCTTCATCCATGGTACAGACACTACATGCCAGGCTATTAACTGTTCTGGGACTAGTTTGGGAGCAGTTCCACTTTGGATAAACAAAATATTCCCTGGCAGGAAGACCTAAACTTTAAACTTCCATATTCCAAGTAAGTACCTTGACCAAGAGGCTAGCTTCTTTCTGCCTGTTTAATATTTAATTATAAAACTGGTACCACGCCAAAAGTGAATTACAGGGACTAAACCACTGGGACTGTGCATGTCAAGGAAGACAAAAACAAGGCAGTGAAGGACATAGGTGGTTAACAGCTACAGCAGAGCTGCAGAACAGCCTCACGACTAATTCTGCAGTGGGAGTCAGGGAAGAGTCTCATTTATTTATTTTGTTTAGGACACACCATTTGCCATAACCTCAAGGTAATACTAATTTCCTTGACTATTTGCTGGTAATGTTTTGTGGATCTTGAAGCCGATGAAATGTTCTGGCAAAAAGAAGTGAAATGACTTGTTCTTGGTCTCACAGAAAATCAGCAGCAAAGTTAATTACCACTCAATGCCCAAGTCCAGACCAGTGCTCTATTAGGCTACAACCTTGCTCTGTGAAATTCATCCTCTAGCTGTAGTGTCACACTTTAGCTTTTCCTTATTTAACTCTTCCCCGACCCTGTGTCAGGCAGAGAATGTGGTCCTGGGAGACCAAGTGAGCTGATAAAGCATCTCCATGCTCCTGTGAGGAAGAAGCCCAGCTCCTAACACTACATCCTACCTTTTCCCACTGAACACTGTCCCTCACCTCTTAAATTATACCACCTCTAGCATTCACCATACCCCCAAACGAGCCAGCTTCATACAGGCAAGGCAGAAAACTAAGACAGACAGACTAAATGAATAAATAAAGCAGGTAATTTTCTGCTTGGATAGTGAACTTGCTCAACCCCCAGGACAGCAGGAAAGAAAACAAGAAGGAGAAGCTAGGCTTCCCACTCCCAGCACCAGCAAGCTGTTAGTTTGGCCAACACACTTCGGTAAATTTGTCTCACTCATCTAACCCTTTTTCTTAAGAGAATTAATGAAACAGGCAGCTCAAAAAAAAAGTGAAATATATGGAGGCTAATGAGGATCTGGTTTGTTATTGTCTGCTGCATTGTGGCATAAGGCAATAAAGGGCTTAATCAGGTCATGCCCCTTTCTTAAGTGGGATCTCAGGGTAGTTAATTAGTTTCTTACTAAATGTACAAAATACAGAACAAGATTTTTATTTTTAAAGCACAATTCCCAAATTCAGAGGAACAGCCTAATTACTAACACACTAATTACTAAATGTATAAAGCCCTAAGTTGAGGATTCTTACACATCTTTTTACAAGTCAAAACATTCAGGTGTCTGTTAGAAGTAGTCTCAGTTTATATAACTGCTTGTCTTGTTGCTTTTATCGTACCTAGCCTTCACAGCACATTTGGATTTCTAGCTCACATTTGTATGTCATTGCTGCAATTTTCTATTCTGGCATAGGAATAGAGCAAAATAACAACTTTTCCTTGGTCAAAGAAACAAAGGAAATTTTCACTCTATTCCAGCCCAGGCAATCAGGTTGCTCAGGGCTGGTACAACTAAGTGCAATTTAAAGCCCAGGGAGTACGCGTAAGTCAAGTTACATGATGAACTGATTGCAAATTGCATTATGCCATTTATCAGCATTTTGCATCTTCAGCTTATGGAAAGCTGACCATCGCAGTTCAATAAAGTCCACATTTTAAATCAGGTTGTGCAACCTCTCTGGAGCCACCATCTTGACACTGTTCCCAGCAAACATCCCCACTATCATAACTGGCACTCCTTGTTTACAGGCTGGGCAGAGAAGCCAGGAATCAGCCAGGTGTAGAAAAGCAATCCATCTTCTCAAGTACAGGATTGATCTCTTCGAGTTTGAATGGAAGCATATTTCTCACTTTCAAAACTGTACTTATTCTGACAACAGGGAATTAAGTGTCCTAAAAGTAAGTCTTAACACTCTCATACGCACCAAATTTCCATTATTAATCTAGCAGAGCAGATGATTTTTTATGTACAATTTCCTAGTCCTAAATCTGAAGACCTGGAGAGTTTTGTGCA
Organism: Strigops habroptila; assembly: GCF_004027225.2. NCBI lineage: Eukaryota > Metazoa > Chordata > Aves > Psittaciformes > Psittacidae > Strigops > Strigops habroptila. Next base: position 72,614,861 of record NC_044281.2, read on the forward strand.
CGGAGTAAGTCCACACTGGAAAGCGGGAGACAAATCACCACAACGGATCTGTGACACCCATTATTTCCATGACAAAGAAATATAATCACAAAGGTGAAAAGCTATATTCCTTTATGAAGTAAAAACATTGTGGCCTTAATTCTGAAATTAAGAAAACTACTGAAACTTCATCATGCTGCAGTTATGCGTTGTCAAACATAATCCATTCCATAATCTTCTTACCCGGCTCTGGGGAGTGCATACGTAGCAACATCGTCCCACAAATGGCCTTTTTCTGCCCAATAGAGTCTCTTTCCATTTTAAAGTAGCGGATCGGAAGAGAGTGGGCCTAGAGTTACACTCTCCCTGCAGAACAAAAGAGTGCTGTGTAAATAGCCAGAAATACATGTTTTACTGTGTTTGTGAAAACCTTGAATAAGACACACAAATAATTACCCCCGGAACTACATAAAACTAAGACAAATTTTCCCAAGATTTTTCTAAAATAAATACTATCTCCAGATGATGTAATTTTATAATATAAAAGCAAAATCAGTATTGTACTTATGTAACTTAAGCACTGCAGTATTTGCTGACACACAAAGTTTTAAAATAAATAACAACTCTAATAAGAAACAGCAAGGAAATTGACAGCTGAGAAAAGTGGAAGAAGTTAACAGCAAATTACACTTCCAATAACGTAAGGCTGCTTACAATATGAACAATGTATTTTAAGCTTTACTGGACATCACCCTGTAGAATTGCGAGAAGAGACTGAATGTATGAAAAACATTAACTCCATTGACTCTGGCTCTTTTTCAACCAGTTGTATGCAAAGTGATATAAAAAAGGAACTACTGTGCCTTCTCCACTGTCTTTCTAAAGATTATAGAACCAAAAACTCCAAGTAACTGCATTCACAGAACACATTCTCTATGCTAGGACACAAAGAAAATACACTTGACTACAATTTTTATAAACACGTTGATTGTTCCCATTGAAGACTACTCAATTACTGCTTGCCTGAGAATAAGCCCTGGATTGCCATTTTCTGAACCATCTACCTTTCTAATAAAAGGAAAATTACAGAAACAAACCAAATCAAAATGTTGTTTAAAACAGCACATTTAAGTGGAAGAAAAGCAGGGTAGAATCAATACCTTAAGCCAGCATAAGGGCTGGAAAGCACAAATACAGATCATCACATACTCAGTTAGAAAGCCAGCCCGGTGAGAAACAACCAAAAAGTTAAAAGCAACACTGATGATGCCTAAAAACTAAAATGCGCATATATCACATTTGGCCAATATGAACTGGTCATTATTCCAAGGCTAGGTTTTCCATCTGAAATAAACAAGCATAAAGATGCTAAGCCTGGCCCAATTCCTTCTGTAATACTAACTCTAAAGTTAATCAACTTTCCAACAATACTGTCTTCCTTCTACTTGCCCCCAACCCCTGACTGAACTCATCACAACTGTCTTACAAAACCTCCTTTCTACTTCTTTTGTCTTGCCTGCCTTTATCCCACTCTTTCACAGATCCCTTGGTCAGTGCAGCTTGCTGTCCAATGTAACTTCATGTAGCTAGACAGAAAACCCAGCTGCCAGGACATCTGTCCTTTCCCTCAACTCTGACCATGTCTCCAACTCTTCTGTATCAAGTTGAAACCCCTCCTCTCCAGAACACGTCTAATGCTTCCAGACCTCTGCTTTTAAACCACCCAGGACCAGCACAGTCCCCATGGGCTCCTTCTGCTCCACCCAGCCCTCTCTGCTCACTGACCCCTTTGCCTCCTCCAAATCCCAAAACTCACTCCACAGAGGACACAGACTTTTAATAGACTCCTTATTTATAGCCACTAAATTTTCTCTGCCTCTTGTATTGCACAAAAAGCTCCAGCTACAATGGCTACACAACCATGCATCTTTAGTTTCACACTCCTTTTCACTTGTGCATTTCAAACTACATGCTTCGGAACAGCAACGAGCTTTCTGTTTGACCTCAGTCTACTCCACAATGGGATTCTGCACATTTACTTCTATATAAAATGATTAGTAATATCACACCATAAGACTGTAAGACTATCAAAAGGGTTTGATGAGGTTTTTCTTTTCTAGCAACATTTTTCTTTGGCACACCACTCAACTGTTGGTTCCTCCTTATATTTCAAGTTAAATTAAAACCAAACTGTCTCACGCATGAGAGAGGCGATGCCTCATCTTCATTCCTCATAAAAGTCCAGCTTTGACTTTAAGAAAAATAAGATAAATACTGCCAGTAATATTCACAATTTTCACTTACCCATTCTTCATTGGAATGCTTACATCTACTGATACTGCATTCTGCTGAGGTGGATAAATAGGAAACATCTATTGTTCCAAGGGACAAAGCGCTTTCATCCATGACACAGGAGTTCAACTGAAGATCAGAGCTGCAAAATAACAACATACATACATATGTATACACACACATACAGAGAAACACATATGCTCACGTACAATTTTAGTGATGGGTATCTAGCAATAGATTAGCAAGTTGATATTTTTGCACCCTTCAGTAGAAGTTAGGTTCTGAAGAAGTCTCACTGCAGAAATCAGCATGATTTTGATAAAAAAAAAAAACACAAAAAAACCACCACAGCACATTCAATTTCCATAAACAGAGTACACCAATCAACTATCTACATGTTCTTCTCTCCCTGCTTTTCTTCCCATTATTCAAAAGCTCAGTGTTGTCCTTTTGTGCTTTTCCACTGTTCCTCACTGCCTGGTTTAAACCATTCTGCCACAAGGATACACATTTCAGCCAGTTTCCAAAGTTTACTATTCTCTTGCACCACAACCTCACTCTTTCATCATCTGCTTCCCAAGGACACCCATTATCTACAAAAAAAATTTCATTAAGGCTCTCTCCCAATCCTATCACACAGTATATTTTATGTGTCTGACCCAGCTGTAGTCAAACCAGTTTGCAAACTCCTGGGAAAAAGGAGTGCTGTGTACAAAAGCACAGCCTTAAATCCAAATGTGCTGCTGACACAGGTGACATGACAGGCTTATGGGATTAAAAAGCAGCAGAGAAGTCTAAACTTGCACTATTATTTTAAAGTGGAAGTTTTATTGTTTATGTAATAAGCATGGTAAAATAATTCTCCCTTGTACAAAATAAAGTAGGCCAAACACACCAAAACAACTTATTGTTGTTTGAGAGATCTGCAAAAGACTGCAAATCAAACTGCTTTAAGCAGGAATCCCAGCATTTTCATCTAGAGAAACTGTGAAGTGGCAACACAGCCTCTTCCATCTGCCACCGCAAAGAAACTTAGAGCACCACCAAGCTACGAGACGCCAGGAGCGAGACTGCTCCCAGCCTGCACACGAACACTCTCAAGAGCAAGGCCTAAAACTTCAGTGCAACGCTTTGTCTTTCTCACCACCTTCTCCGAGCAGACACAAACCCCTCTTGTGATACCTCTCTGCGCAGAGCTCCCCATACAAACCGCATCTAGCGTACCCACACACAGTTATCTTTGCACAGCCCGAGTACTTAAGTCATCTTTTTGCTGGCTCTTATACTCAATTTGCTCAATACTCCATACTTTATTAGTGCTCGAGCAAATCGGTATCTAAACCACCCAATAAATACATAAAAGGCGGCTCGCGAACGCTGAAAAAGAAATGTGTCCTCCTTGTGCTCAAGGTGACCTTGGCTGCACCGGCAATACACAAAAGATGAACTTCAAAACCCACGCCATCAGAAGCCTGTTTGAGCAAGCGCAGCCCCATACCTACCTCAAGCAAAATCCTCCCTCCCTCGCTCACACAGCCGCCCCGCAGCGGCACGCCATCCTGCGGGCCGGGAGCCGCGCTCCGCGACCGCGCACGCTCACGGGAGCTGATACAAAAGAACACCACGGCGGCTGAGCGCGGGTACGGAGCTGCCAAAGGACGGGCCCCGTAAGCCCCCGGCGGCGATACCCCGCACACTTCCCCCCCGGCTGGCCTCCCTCCGCGCTCGCCTCCACACTCCTGCCGGCGGCTGCTGGCCGCGGCCCGCCCCGTCCCGCCCCGCGGCTGCCCCTCGCCCCGCCCCGCTGCCGGAGGCGGCACCTCCGCACCCGGTTCCGGCGCTCGCTCGAACGGCGGCTCCCACCCGCACCGCGGCCGCTGCCCCCTCTGCGTGTCCGCCGGGCCGCGCGGCGGCGCCGGGCCTGACGCGACTTCCTGAGCGCCCGTCGCCATGGTGCGGAGCCCGCTGCTTCCCCCGGGGCCCGGCCGCTGCTCCTCGGCTGCGGGCCCCGCTGCGAACCGCCGTCCCCCTCGGCGCCGGGTGTGACCGGCCGCGGCCCCCACAGGTGCACGGGCGGCGTTCGGCCGCCAAACCGCATCCCCACCCGCTCCTCCTGGCGACAGACGCTGTTCTGCTCTCAAATCAGAGCTGCCAACAGGGGAAAACTGCTGGGAAAGCGATGTAACATAGAGTTTTAACGGGCTTGCAGCGACCGTGGGCTGCAACTGCTGTTGAAATGAGAGCAGTTGCGGAACGTTCGGGACAGGCATCGATCTGCCCACCTGGCCTTGCAGCCGGTGCCAGTTTGCCTTTTGCTGAGTGCAAGAGTAAATGTTGATTGAGATTGCTGCATATAAACAAACATGGGCTGAGAGGGGGTTTTGGCTTTGGCAAACTTGGGCTATTTAAAGATAGCTTTTCCGTGGCTTGAGTTACAGAGCCGTGGCAAAGGGAGTACCCACGTTTCTTCGTTGAATGTCTTCACAATTACTCTAAACAATGCAACACAGTAATAAAGTGACAGAATACAATACATCATTTTATGCTAATGCAAATACAAATTTTAGTAACCCAAGGAGGTATTCTCTTAGAGGCCTCACTTCTTGGTGTTACTTTGAATTTATTACGAACAAGAATTGTTCAGTAAGAACTGCAAACACTTTTCACGCAGAAAATGTGTAAGATGTGATAGAGAAACCCCACACTGTTGCATGCCTGTGTGAGTTGCCCTGCTTCCCACAAAGGAGTGCCTCCCAGGGAATATCACACAAATACTAGACCTGATACTTCACAAGCAGCATTCTGCAGTTCACGGGTTAGAAGAGATTTTGAATCTGAATTTTCCTCCTTTAGCAAGACAAGATACTCTATTGTGTTGCAAGGTAGACTATGGAATATAAGACTTTTGAAATAAAAAAAATACAGTAAGGTGATTAAGTGAAATGTGCAACTCAAAAAGTTTGTATTTCTGCATAATACAGAGTGCAGCATTTGTGCATAGCAAAGCACCATTTTTTAAGGCATCACATTTTGTATAAAGGACAATCTCTAACTGTATTTCTTACAGCACACACTGTAAGTTTTCTCCCAGTTTTCTTATAATCTGGTCCAAGAATTTCAAATTTGACCAGCAGTTCTATGTGTCAGTTCTAGTGAAGGAGATGGTTGAAATAGTGCCAAACATCCACTTTCATGACGTGGGCTTGAAAAGCAACCTAGCCAGAATCTCTGGCCTCTTCTGAAGTACAAGCCCATAACTGTCCAGCTTTATAACAAAGCTTTTGACTTTATATCAATTTTTTTGTTGAATTGATTTCCTGAAGGTCAGCTGGGAAAGAGGGAGCAGATTCTGCTTTTAACTGGGTCTGCTGCAGCTAGGTGGGTTTGTAACTGCTTCACTCATTAGAGTCCAGCCAAGGAGGCCATCAGTATGGAAAGAAAACAGACTGAGAAGCACAGTGCTACTGTCACGTTTGTGTGATCTAAGTTATTGCATCCTCCTCTCTGCTCCACTCACATAATGAGCATCTCATTGACTTGGTGGAGTAGTTCGGGCCAGAGGAGATGTCTGATCTCCAGTTCTGTGGTCCAGCCAGTCAGCAGGGCCATGTCCCACACTCAGGATTGCATGGAGTTTGTTGTAGGTGCATTGGAAGCATCAGAAGGGGAAACCCTGAACTCCATTCAGAAAAGTGAAATCCAGTGTTACATCATGTATTTTCGTAACTCTTTGCATAAAGAGCAGATCACAGTAGTCAAAGTCCCAGTATAATGCTGCAGCCCACATCCTGATCATTGCTCTGATGCTGCAAACATCAGAAGGATGTGGACCTGTTGGAGCATGTCCAGAGGAGGGCTACAAAGATGATCAAAGGGCCGGAGCAGCTTTCCTATGGAGATAGATAGGCTGAGAGAAGAGAAGGTTCCAGGGAGACCTTAGAGCAGCTTCCAGTGCCTAAAGGGGCCTACAAGAAAACTGGAGAGGGACTTTTTATAAGGCCATGTAGAGATAGGTCAAGGGGTAATGGCTTTAAACTGAAAAAGGGGAGATTTAGATTAGACATTAGGAAGAAATTCTTCCCTGTGAGGGTGCTGAGGCGCTGGCACAGGGTGCCCAGAGAAGCTGTGGCTGCCCCATCCCTGGCAGTGTTCAGGGCCAGGTTGGACACAGGGGCTTGGAGCAACCTGCTCTAGTGGAAGGTGTCCCTGCCCATGGCAGGGGGTTGGAACTGGATGAGCTTTACGGTCCCTTCCAACCCAAACCAGTCTGTGATTCTATGATTACTTCCAGGATGGGTCTGTCTGTGTAAAACTGTGTGCAATGGGGGAAGCCAGAGCTGTGACTAAAGTGGCAGGATTATCTCAGAAATCACATTGGAGGAAATTATTCAGCAATTGGATTACATGAAAACTGAATATAACAGAGAAGGCAATGAATGGTTACATCTAGTGTCTAAGAAAATGCATGAAACACAAGGCAGTTAAAATTCTTGTTAGTGTTGTCTAATAATTTTATTTGATCCACAGAATTTGTATTCTTAATTGGGAACTTCTTAGTAGCTACTTTACATTATATAAAGGACAACTCATATTGCTTACATACAACTTTACCTTCTCGAGGTATGGAATCATTTTGATTTTTTTTTACCCCCTTCCAGACATAAAAGTAGGGGATCAAACAGTGCATTCAATTTCAGCATGCTATAATGTAACTCAGAGCAAACTCTCAGCCAGTGAGTGTAAAGCAAGTTTGTCTGCTTTGCTTCCCCCTATAAAAGATGAACTGTAGCACATTCAGAATCTAGTATAGATCTTTGACCATGTTGTTTTCCTCACACACTTTAATACTCTTATCTTTTTCATGTTAACAAAATAAATAACAAAACTGTTATTTATTTATTATGATAAAGGCTCAAAGGCTTTATCATAATTTTAAGCAGTCTCCAGTCTGATTTTAGTATAATTTATGAGAAAACTGCTTAGGCTATTCTCTAGACTGTTTTGAAAAGAATAGTAAATAGATACAGTGTTTTACTCAAATATAGTGATTCTGTGCAATAAAAAGTTGTTTCAGGTATGATTGTGGAGCAGTTTTTTCCTAACCTTAGAAAATTCTTGGCTTATTGTAAAGTAAATCCACAGATAATTTTGGAACTCACTTTAAAAGGACGCAGAGTTACTCCAATGGAAATTGCAGCTCAGATCTTTTTACAGGACACACGGGTGTAAATCCTCAGGCTTAGGAGTAAAATCTCATTTCAGTACTGAGAGCTTGGTGGTGATGTTGTGTTGCCATGGAATCAAGCAAATGAGAAAAAGTTTGGAATGCCCTACGGAAACAGCCTTTCAGAGCTGCATGTGCTCCAAAAAGCTCGAATACCGCTGGGTCTCACTTCTAGTAAAGAGAGATCTCTGTCCGGCTTCCATTGAAGCCCATGGGAGGCTTGCCACTGACCCCAGTAGGAGCAGGAGCATGCCTAAATCTTGCAATCCAGCTTTTAAACTTCTTCAACTGAGGTGTTTACTGTGCCAATGAGTCCAGGGAGGTAATTTGCATGTGATGGCAAATCAGCAGAACCCTGGCTTTGTGTGAATAAGCTGCTGACCACATCGTGCATAGCAGCCTGCAGATGAGAAAGAGCTGGCAGGACTCTTCTTTTAAATAATGATTAGTCCTTCCTATGTTTAAATTCCTCATGAAGCTTCCAACGGAGTTCAACAAAGTACCTGTTTGCTAGACAATGCTGTGGGGAGGAGGAGGGAGAAGGGACGAGGGGGACTTCTTTTTATATTGCTTGTACCCTGGGTCTGTGCTCCCAGCTCATTCCCAGCGATTCCCATGATGTCACTTTTAGTAATGGAGACATGTTTACAAAAGAGTACACAGCATCCTCTTGAAAAAGAAACTTTCAGCCCTGGGAGTGCTACAAAAGTTAGAAACCAAAAACGGCGTGAGGAGGGAGTAGAGATTCCAGACAGAGGTTCTTTGTTTCCCATGACCGAACTTGACCTCACATGACTATTAACGATAATGAATATGCAATTTGGCTGTTGCAGAACTCAATGTCAGCAGCATTGCCTTTGGTATACAATATATTAAGAGCATCTCAGAATGGCAAGTGGCCATGAAATGGACTGATAAGATTGTACGTAGAAATGGTTTGGGTATACTTTATATCTCCTTTCAAGAGAAATGATTTCTTCTATTTCATCTCCTTTATCTTGAGAACAAATGCAAAACTCATTAAAAGTACATTCACTCCCTCCTGTGTAATATAGTACATCATGTTTTTGTAATTTCTTCTCATTCAAATATCACATTTATTACTGTAATTTTGGAGAGATAAAGGCATTTCAGCTCAGGCTGCTTCTAGCTTTTCTCTTGAACTTGTTACATTAGTACAAAAAAGGCTTTTGTTCTAACAGAACAAAAGTGGGATAAAACCAGTACAACTAACTTTTACACTTGCACACTTAGCCTCATTTATCTATCAAGCAATTACACACATACCTATGTTATGTACAAATCAGGAGATCTTCACTATCCACAGGAATTTCCCAACATTTTTAATTTAGGGATAATGAATGACAGAATTTGGAACAAGATTCTCCCATACTCAGACCTTGAGCAATTATCTGCCATAACAATGCAAGCTTCCCCATGCCTGCTATGAATAGAGAGTACATTTTGTAAGGGTGGTTATTTCTAGTCTCTCCTTTTGTTTGCTGAGGATATTTGCAAAGCTGACATTCTATCTGAGAGTTGATTTTATCTGAAAAATAGCACAAATGAAACAGCTAATTTATTGTATATAGGTCCTAAATACTCTTGAATACCCCAAAGATACTAGCCATTTGTCAATTGTTAAAAATCAGTGTGTGTGGGGTACTCTGCTTATACAAAGGATAAATCTAGGTTTCTATTTGCAGGTATTTCAAGTTTTACTAATGACTATGTCAAGCCCAATGGACCACTACTTGTTGCCAATTTGCCTGCAGAAGACAGACGGAAGATTTTCTTCTCATCTGGTCCCCTCTCCAGGAATGCAAAGCTGTTTTCCATCCCTCCAAACAAACAGCTAAGAAATAAAGGGCTAAAGGTGAGGGCAGTATGGACCATTCGGGGGAAAAAAAAAAAACCAAAAACCAAAAACCCCCCAAAAAACCCCAAAAAACCAGCATCTCTTTAAAAAAATCTGATTCATCCTTGAGAGACTGCAAATTGTTCTAGAATAACTCGCCCCTAATTATTATGAGATGCTAGGCAAGTCTTTCATCAGGATCTCAAAAGGAGGCGGTTTTCACTGCTTGTGTTTGTTCTATTGTGCAGTTGTTGGCTTTAGAAGGACTTGTCATATCTTATAATTTAAAGCACTGTAGATAATGGAAGTTGGAATCACAGGCAGCTCTTTCAACCACCAGTGCACAAGAGTCTTTGCAATAGATTATGTGACCCAGGTGTTGGATCGCATGATATCCCACTTTTCCCCTCATTTTCAGGTATTTGAGAACTTAATCAAGGTGCTGCTGTATGGGCCACTGGAAGAGTCTAAATGCCTCCGACATGGAACACCTAAGACTTGGTGGTGGGAAATTTTCTCAGACTTCTGGGGACATATTTCCAAATACCTTGGGAGGGTTAGGAGAGTGTCATAACTGTTCTGACCTGATACAATGATCCTGATGCAGGCTGCCATATATTGCAATGAAGGCTTTACAACATCAATATTTTCCAATCTCCCTTTTGATTCTCTCTTCTGCAGATTAACAGAGAGCCATGTGCAAAGGGCAACACACCCTGCCCCCCCAATTCACCCAGGCAAACAAAATGGATTCACTGATTTGGGCTTTGCAAAAAACAAGCAGGAACTAAAATTTCCCATAAATGTCTATGGAATGTCTATTTTTTTCTGTTTTGATAAGTCAGTCTCCCTAAAAATTACAAGGTCTCCAGGCTTTAGTTTATCATACATATATACAATTAATTTTAAGTAACTGAAATTTTATCTCTGAGCACAATCAACAGAAAGTAAACTATAAATTTTGTTTCAGCACTACAAAATTAACTGAGAACCCTGACAAAAGCAATTCTTTTTTGCCTTTGTCCTTCTCTTTACACTAATCTGGCTACACCAGTTGTTACATTTCAATTCTGACATTCAAGTCATGTTGAGCAATTTTCCCACAATGTTTCCCAAACAAAAGCATTTTTTCCCACTCCCACTTGTGTGTCTCCTGGATCTGGAAACTGCAGAAAAATATCTCCTTGTTTAGGTCCTAAGACCCAGTCAATTATTGTATTGCAGTGTAGATTTCACCATCAATGATAATTTGACCAAAATGATACGAATTGACCCAGCAAAAGCATGCTTTTTCAGTTACTAAATAACAGATATTCATCTCACAACATGATAAAACCCTCCTTAAGGCTCGTGCTTTTTGCTGCTTGAAGAATAACTTAATACTTTCCCAAGCACCTTATACCTTTGTGAGAGCAGAAATCTTATTATGTGTATATCCAAAACTATTGAATTGCTTAGTTATTCCAAGATAGTCACCTGGAATGGCAGGGATCTTGAAAAGGGTATCATCTCTTGCTAAGAGATGATGTTTTTGCAGCTCTGGCCTTTCCCCTCTATAAAAGAACAGTGCATATTACTAGCTTGGTATTTCACGCATGACAAACCATTGCTTCAGGAAAATTACATGGGTCATAGCATGACAGGCTGGTTTCATAAAGCTGTTTGTGGGTTAGGACTGAGTCACTCCACAGCCTTTTCAGATTTAGGATAACGCAGGATTATATATGCCTTGTTTATTCTTGCTGCACTTTCACCTTTCTTTCTCTCCATAAGAGTGGTAAAGCAACAATGGTTTCTGGAGGGTTCTTGCTTGTTTTATGTTTGCCTGAAGGGAGAGATTAGTTTACACATTCCCTTGCAGCAAAGTACCCTTGGCTGTAGGACAGAGGTGTTTTGAGCCAGGTCTTTTGTGGAAGAGAAATGATTGGTGCCTTTCATTAGGACCTAATCAACTTACCCTGAGGTACAAGAGAAGGTTCTATCAGCTTTTGCCTTTAAAATGCCAGTCTTGCAGAGACACAAAGTTACAAAAAAAGCCCATTTCATCCAGCATAAAAAATTGGGCACATTTGAACACCTATCGATCAGCATGATTTACTGAAAGTGCCACAGTAGTTCAGGTAAAAGAAAATTGGTATAATGTATCGTAGAATTCAGATTGAAAGGCAAGATGAGGAGCCTCTTGAAGCAACAGTGTCTTATTTCTTCTGAGAAACTGGAAAAAAACCCCAGTAAACTGTAGATACCAGTTCTGCATTTTGTGATTGACTTTTTAATTTTTAATGTTATGGACTGACTACAGTGGTCTGATTCTATGAAATATAAAAGGTAATGAGTAGGCCAGTCCACTTTGAATGTGTATTCAGAGATCTGTTTTAGTGGTCAGAATATATCAGGCATGCATTGCCTTGGGATCTTCCTTGCAAAAGGTTTTCTTCTCATTTTCTGTCTGTGCTACTGCAGTGCCTCCAAGATCAAACTGAGCTCCACCACTCAAGCTAAGAGGTGTTTCCCCACCAGATTTTTTCATAAAAGAACTTTCTGTATATTTTCACTTGTGACGTTTCTCAGATATGTTTTTGTGGATATTTAGTATTTCTTATGAAACAAGTTTAGAATGTGCTGATTAAGTTAATGAATAAAAAAAATACCTGAGAAGTGCTGGCCAGTCTGGAAACTGGAGAAGGCTTCTGTGCGGTTAAGAAGTAATTTCTGGAACAGCCTTTCAAGAAGAGTATTATATCAGCCTGAAATCCAACTACATCACAGGATCATCCTTACATTTTTGGCCATTCATTATTCAATTTCAGCATCTCTGTAGATCATTAGTACATGTAGGCCAAGAGGTACCACTAGTAATCCTAGTATGATGAAACATGGAGCAAAATTTCATAGTTTGTTTACACGAGGAGCACTTGTTGCTAAAAATGTCTTAGTTACTATATTTTAACTAATATTCCAGCACTAGCATAGATATGTTCTTTTTCTGACCAGCCCTCAAAGTGAGACCCAGTACATTTCGAAACATGATTTATTTTCTAATTAGGTGTTGTTAAGTCTCGTAAAACCTGGGTCAGGCATATCTGGAGAAAAAGTCATCCATATCTCTGTACTTGCAAAACTTGGAAGCAGAACAGTGCATGATCAAAGAGTCCAAATGCCATTTTGCAACTTCGTGTCAGTAGCATGATCCAGTCTCCCTGCTCCCTGTTCTATCTATTCCTTTGGTAAATCTATGTAGGATGTTTCCTGACCACAGATGTGCCATGTCTCATCTTCCTGTAGTCAGGTGATATTCAGAATTGAAAAAGGCTCCATACAAAGCAAGGTATGCATTTTCAGAGGACCACAGGAGAATATATATGCTGATGGAGCACTCCAGTGAAGAAATGCCTTAAATCTACCTTTTGGGGCTTGAAATTGAAGCCCCAATGGGAATTGAAATTAATAATTTAGAAAGGTATTATATTAATGTTAGAGAAGGAAAGAAAGTTTTATTATAGCTAACAACATTTCAAATTGCAACTCTGTCCACAATCCTGCGGATTTAGATTTAAAATTAGATTCAAATACATTTTTGCTGAACTAAAATTCCTTTCGCCATTCAATTCTCTTCAATTTCTTCTTTTCCAGGCTAAACTCTGCATTTAGCGCAACATTTGAGACAACCTTAGATTCTCTTTCATCAGTACACATCATGACTTAGCCTAACTAAAACTAGATTAAATACAAGAAGGGCAAACACAATAAAAGTAGTATAAAATTAAAAAAACCCCACAAGAACAAGAAATAACAACAAAACACAACAAAACCAAACCTAGTGAATGTTGACTATGTCATCTTCTGATGCCTTCTCTATCTACATGTTATTGTGTTTTAGCTGATATAGCCTAACATCCTTGGGGTAAAATCATAGCATGGCAAAAGCCAATGACAGAACTCCCACCCATGCTCACAGTGATATGTTCGATGAATATCACAAAACTTATACACTACATGACAGAATAACTGCAGATACCTACTTTCTGAGCCCTATTTGAACTTACAGTCTACACTTCTGTATTAAGCATTTGACATGTAGGGAGGATTTTAATTAATGTAAAATTAATTCAACCAATAGTAATCTTTGAAACCATGCTTACATTATCACTTTATCAGTTGTGTTGTGTGCAGGATGCCTCATGGAGCTGCAATCTATGCATCCTTATGTAACAGGCATTAAGAAGCAGTTACACAACTTAATGCAAACACCGACAAATGGAAATCCATGGCACAGGCAGGATCTTGAGTAATCATCAAAGCAGTGCCAGAAAGTAAATTCTACCTACAGACAACATTTGGGTTTTTTTTCATGTTGAGTGCATTTCAGGGGATGCTCTGCATTTCAGTTGCTGGTAGCCATAATGCAGAGTCTGCTACAGAGTGGCTTTTTACTGTAAACTGTTTATCCTTCAAAACCTGTTAATACAAACTTTGACCAAGGCTGCCACAAACTGTGTGTGCAATTCAACTCATATCTTTACTGACTGCAATAATAAACTTTTGGTCTAAAACAAACAGGTCATTAGCCAACAGATACTTTTGTGCACAGTGGTTGCTGGGGCCTCTCTCCTCCTGCCATCTCATTTTTCACTCAGTTTTCACATGCTTAGAGTGTGATGTCTGAGCACAACTTCACAATGCCAGGGCCTCGCAGCTTCCTCAGATTTATTAGAATTTGAAGAACTCCATTTCTCTGTGCACAAAGTTTATTAGTGTCCCTTACTTATGACTGCTAATTCAGGCAACACTTTTATCTCAGGTGTTAACTTAGGTCACAGGGTATGTCTAAATTCAAGCAGCCATGCCCATATATTCTAAATTCAAGAAACAATATCCAATTATCATTGTACTACCTTCAGAATATTCTTTAAAGTTGATGCAATTTCTTGATAAATAAATTCTATTTTGTACAAAAGGAGCATTCCAAGACCCTTTTCAGGTACTTTATAATGCAGCAGCTGAAGTGCTATACAAACTGTTTTATGTGACACCTTATGGTCACTTTTACATCAGTAGAAATTGGGATGACTACAAATTTCTACTAGTATAACAAACCAGCCTGGTTTTCCTCAGCCATAATAAAAGGCTGACATGCATGGCAAGGCATAACTTTGTGGTGAGAAATACTCTTTGAAAGATGCGTAGTTTATCACAATTTAACTACATTAAATCTTTAGAAATCACTCAAGTATTTTAAACACCATCAGGGCTGGAAGAAGACACTAACAGAGCTCATCTTTTAACCCATGGCATTGCCTGCTTCCTTGACTGAGGTGTTCACAATGGTTTAAGAGGTAAAGTGTTTGAATCAGGTACATTCAAACAGCAGTAAAATAGTAGTACTGGGTGACTGCGACACACAGAATTGGGCTGTGTTCAGGGGGAAAATTTGTTTTTTACCTTTTTCACAGCCTGATAAGAATCCACCCATCGAACTTTACTTCTAACCCAGTAGTCTAAGGAGGCATTTTATTTCCCCTGTTGAGACTCTGTTTTTAGGCTTCCATCTCTCCAAACATAATCACCAGGAAATACTTAAATACACACATTCAGTCACTGAAAGGCCTACCCAACAAAGCCCAAGGACCAGGCTTAAGATTCACCTGAAAACCTGACCCATCCTAATTTACCTTTCCTAATGTTTTTCCCTCCTCTCTCAACAGAAAGAAAATACACCATTCTCCTTTGGGTTTTTCTCTGGTCGAAACTCACTAGTAACAAAATATAGCCCTCAGCTGGGAGGTCTGCAGTGAGCTAGATGGGGAAACAATATCAATCAACCTGGAAAATAAGTCATCATCAAAACCATCATGTTGGTCCAGCCATAGAGGCAGCGGAAGGGTGGGAGGAATAACTGAGGGAGGGGCACAAAGTGGCAGAGCCATTAGAAGACATGTATGTGGAGTTGTGCTCAGAGTCATATCCTACTGCTTGTGAGGAATAGCTTTGTTTCCTGTTGTTGAATGAGAACACAAACATGGGGGAGGGAGAGCCCCAGTAGAAAAACAGACTTCATAAAGAATGGGGTCAAATCACAGCTTTAAAAAGTACATTCTTTACATGATTATCCAGATGAAGACTTAGTTTTGTTTTCTGGGGAAGAAAAAAGGGAAAATAACTTACTCATAACAGGCCTTTTCCCTCATTTAAATTCCCAGTTAAAAATAAAAAGTAATCAGTTTTGCATGTAGTCTGACACTTACATTTACCAGAATATAATTGTATTCATTCTCTAATTTAGCTAAATTCCATTTGTCAAAGCCCTTTAGAGCACAGTGGTGTCAATGGGAATAATCACCGAAGTATGTTTTTCTTGAACAAGGTGTTTTCCTCAATGTGATGTTTTGCTACAAGTTAAATCCAATTCAGGCATGCTTGTAAACTCTATAATTAGGCTGGTAAGGAATGTAATCTTTTTCTTAATGATATAGGTTTCCAGAGTGGTTTCTACCACCTATGGTTTGGAAACCAGTATACTGTCATATAGGCTACTTCCTTTCATTTGCGTGCTATTGGCAAACTGCCGTTTTATGCGTGGTTAAAAACTCTGCATACTAACTGAGGATCTATGAGTACAGAAGAATCTGGGAAATGTGATGAAGCATTTATTTACTATATTCTGCATTACTTTTACCTTCATCTCTTAATTTTTTTAATCCTTCTTTGTATTGGTTATTCCAGAATTGTCTGTCATCTGTGACATCCTAACTGTTTTGCTTTAACACAGATAAATATAAAACATCATTCCACAGACTTATTTTTAATCACAGATTTCTCTTCCTCGATTAAAAAATATTAATAAAGTAACAGATAAAAAGATAACTGCAAACCAAGCAGTGATTCTGAAAAAAATTAAGCTGCTCTGCCCCAAATAATTCAGTTCATTTTGCCCATTGCAAGACACCTGAGAACCATCTATTTCCCACCCTTCCCTCTGCCTGCAAGCATCCTGAACACTGTATGGCCACCTCTAACTGTATTTTCTTTTCCTTTTATGCAAGAAAATAATGACAAAATAACCAGCGTCTTACCACATCCAGCCGATGTGTGGTCATGAACAAGGACATAAATACAATCTATCTGGGTGAAGCACGCTTCATATTTAGAGGCGAGGTACCCAGGAGACATGCCAGGGATGATCTCTGTCCCCTGCTATTTTATCTGTCTTGCTAAGGCATTTACACGTCTCCCATTACTGCAATGCCAGAATATATATGAACATGCGGCTATTCTTACCACACTCAGATAGGATAGACAGATTACATGGGTTATCCTAGGTCAGAAGTTTGAAGCAGAACAGATCGTTGCACAAGCTTTACAAGCTCTTTTTTGGTAGAAGGTGTTTACTGACCATTTCTATATAAATCAAAACCTAACCCTATTCCCAAAGTATCCAAGTGTTTCTCAAGCATTTATGCTAAAATAGTAAAGAAGCCCCATTTTGAAGGTTTTATTGGACATGAATGAATGGCTGAGATGAAGTGGTGTTTGACTTTTAGTAGTTTCTTTTGGTGCTGTCTTGACAGCTATGGCTGTCAAGATAAATATATTTCATAACAAGACTTTAATATTTCTATTTTAGTCAATGATTTTAATCACAGAGTGCTCAGGAAGACTATATTTCCCCCATTGCCCACGTGGTCATAAAATTGAGTTAATTTCTGTTAGACGAAGATGTCACTAACCTACTCATGCCTTCAGGTTTTCAAAGTTAGACTATCTGAACATGCTTTAAAGCAGCATTATACCTGAAATTGATTTGGAAGCAAAGCATAGCTGTTTACATGCATCTGTAAATTATACTCAAAGTATATGAGTATAATCTTGTTAATTTACTGAAGCCAACAGTGAGATTTCTGGGTGGGACACAGTCATGTTAACATCTACTGTGAGTGATGTAAGTTGAGGCTGATGTTTGGATGTCACCTGGTAGCTTCTCCTGTAGAGGTACCCATTGCTGGCCAGCTGAGTAACCCATTGTATGCCCCTTAGTCCATAAACTGTATACATCTGCTTTGCCACAATGGGAGGAATAATGCTCTTTACACAGTCCTTTATGATTCCCATATTATACCATACAGTCAGAAAGTATTGACATGTTTATAATTATCTGTAGAATGGCAAAATACTTACCACCCTGGTAGGATGTTGGCAAAGATACTGAACTATTATTTGGAGAAGCTCTTAAGAATGCTGAATGCTAAGTCCTGCAAGAGAGAGAAATACATGATCCACTGACATTTGGTTAACACACACCCATGTCATCACCTGTGCAGCCTTTACAGCCTCATGGACCTTGGTAGCCAAAGGAAATCCAGCAAAGGCTGGATTGCTCAAAATTAATAATAGGCTTAGCCAACACTTGGCAATGAAAAGTAATGTGTTCACTATGTTGGCATCTGTTCCATTAAAATACCTAATATTCTCAGTTTAATCTAAAAATTTTTCATCTAGTACCATCCTTCTAACATGATGCATTATTGTTTCTCCCATCATTTGGAAGTTGGATTACATGATGTTTAAAGGTCCCTTCAACCCGAACTATTCTATGATTCTATGATTTTACTGATGCCAGTATGTGTTCATGTTCAATAAGTTTAGTCAGCAGTAATTACTTCAGATTTCATTATGAAAATGCTTTTATTTTGTAAACCAATTTCTATTTAAATCATTATAACAGGAAACTTATGACCAATAAACGTACTGAAGGAAAAGCATACAAGAGGAAAATGTCATGAAATTCCAGATTCCATAGACAATTTCTGCAGCAATATCATTGCAGCAATGTAATGAAGGATGTTTTCAGCATGTATTTGATAAATTTCAACTTCTAGTGGTGGCAATTTGAGCTTAATAAAAATCGGAGGTGTTGGACTGGAATTGATGGCAACAATGCTAGACAGTTTCACAGGAAGCACCCAGATGACTTTGGGAAGTTATGGACTTCACCTTTCATATCTTCATGCTGAAATATCTTGGCTATTTCAGCTGTAATGAATGTGAGCTTTAAGATTAATGTAATACATTAACCTTAATGTGGTGTAGTCAGACGTAAGAGCCAACCAATTCTAAAATGTTCTGAACAGGTTTTAATAATGTCTTGCACTAGAGCTGGTAGGATACTTTTTGCATGAAACAATCAATGGCGAGTATTATATAAAGTTAGTCTTTATGGGAATTTTTGTTGTTGTTCAGCTCTCATTCCATCCAGAGATATGAGTAATTTTGGCCCAATCACTTGTTGAAAAATGTAGATGTTAGCTCAGGAATACTGCAATACTACTTTATGGAGATGGAGGATGAGCTCACAGTTTAATAGTGTGTTATCAATAACATCATTATGTTTCAGGACAGATGCAGTTCAGATGCTTCCTGCCTTCATTCTCCTCTCTGTGCCACGATCCTTGGCTAGGTTATATGTTGTGCAACATCTTCCTGGCATAATGCATCTTGAGAGATTTTGTCTGAGGTAGAAGTTCACGCACTGACATCCATCTCTCCAGGTCTCTGCAGCGATGTTTCTGAATAGACAAGCATTTCAGTTTTCTGTCTCAGAAATCTTTGGACAGATCTGTGAACACAGACTAACTTCTCTCTTTTATCTTTACAGAGGCAGCATTGCACATATACATGACAATATTTCCAATAAGCTCAGCCATTCAGGGCAGTCTGCAGCAGAGAAGCATTAACAAATATTATAGATATAAATTCAAGTCCTGATCCTAGAAGATTTGTTCAGCTGAAGAGTGTCCTCTCAGGACAGGAATCTCAGTGATGCTGAAGGGGCCTGTGACATACTTATTACGCATAGGAGCCATGGTGCAAGACTGGAAATTCACTTCCAACTCATTATGCATGTATGGTTTCAGTTCTCCTAATGGCAGGCTTACACAGATAAATGCATTTTAACTACACAGCAGTGGGAGTAACAAAAATCTACAAGCATTCAATGTAAGTGTAACAGCAATATGTGCACACCTCTCCACAGCAACTGGGATGAGCTGGTAGCTGCAGCTGTGCCATACTTAAACCAGAGTTTTCCGTGGAGAGGAAATAGGGCAGAGTGAAGGCTATGAGGAGTTCTCAAATTTTTATACCAGCACATCTAAATGTTCATAACAGGCCTTCAAAATTTCCATTTCAACCCCTGGGTATGCATATTGGAAAGAATAAGAGTCAAGATGCAAGGCCCATAAAAGGCAATAAGAAACAAATCTGTGCGTGAATAAGAGGAAGGAAAAAGTTAAGTTCACTATTCAGTGGAGATGGGAATTTACTGATGAACGATGCTGAGGAAGCTGAAATGTGTTGTGTCTTAATTTTCCACTACCCAGACAATTCAGTGAATACTTTTGCTAATTCCTCAACTATCCTAGAGCAGGGTTTTTTTATATTCTGGGTTTTTTTCTATATGCATGCTTTAAAATATTCTTTAGCATGTTCTTTCTATTTTCTGACTTAAGCTGCTACCACATAATTAGAATTAATTTTGCTAAACTTCAGGACACAAATAACTTTCAGATTGAAAACCTTGAATAATTTCACTTTATCATCTCCTATTTGATCTCCTTTCATATTAAGTAGTAAACTTCTAACTTTCCTTTGTTTCTCTTTTATATTTTCATTATAGAATCTTTTCTTCTTGCCTTTTTTATACCTTGCAAATATGAATCAGTTCTGCCTTCCTGATTTTATTTCTATATTCTTGACCTTTATTCTCATCCTCAGATATGTCTCCTTGCTTCTATTTTTTATACACATTTCATTGAGATTTTCAAGTCACAAAAGTGATCCTGATGCAGCTTTTTCACTTTGGGGTGGAAGGGGCATAGACACAGCTCACTCCAAATCAGAAGATTCAGGTTTTAGTCTTCTTAAATATATCCTTACAAGAAATTAGATTCTTAGATACCAACACCTAGAAAAATCCAGTTGCTGATATGATATGACTAGTAGATATTTAGATGAGTGACAGCAGATTTGATGCTTATCAGGTGGGAAAGTTTGAAATGGCAACACAGGAAACCATTGTGGGTTCTTAACCTAGAGGAGTTAAACATCTGGAACAATATTGCATGTATCATAACCACATATTTTAACCCTAGCTCTGGCCCAAGGAGAGCTGTGATTCTGTCTCCCTGGCCATGTGCTAGACCCACAAGGTCTATGAGGTACCAGGTGTTGCTCTAGCACACTCAGAAGGGATGATAATTTGGAGTTTTTTGAAAAAGCATTAATAACAAAACTGGAGTGGACTTACAGGTCCAAACAAGTTATACAAATTATTTGTCACACCCTGCTCTTCTGTCTTCTTTCTCTGTGCCTTCTACAACATAGAAAAACCATCCTATATCCTACTTAGTCCTGCTAATACTGAGAGCTTACTGAGAGGCTAAGGAAAAGCTGAACTGGACTGAAGGGCGAATGTACGGGGTGAGTTTCATCCAGCTAAGATTCGATATCTGTATCTCTATCTCACTCTGGAAGGAAAAATTCTTTTCTAGGACACAGTTCATCTGATCCCAAAGTAGATGCCTCAAACACTCAGATGCATTGCTCGTAACAGGCTCTTAAGGACCCTGTTTCTCTGCACCGAATACATTAGTTTAAGGTGACTATTCCAAATACAAACCACTGACTTCTAGTGATGGACAGGGTAAACTCCAGCCCAGCTGACAAGCCTTGATGGTATGGTACAAAGCAAATAAATGCAGAGTTTATCTAGATGCCTAGGACTGATATGGAGTCCAGAGATATTTGTAGTTACCCACTGGAACAGCTCAAGGAATCCATAGTCTGGGCTTTGAAGTATAAAACTATAAACAACTTTGGACTCATCATCAAAGGCTTTAACCAGCTCAAATCTACTCCGGCAGTACTTTGCAGCTCGGCTCCCATCTTCCCTGCAGGGTTGCTTCAGTCCTTGGAGTAGACATTATCCTCCCACTGAAGATCTCCAAGGATCTAGCTGTGATAGAGCTAATTATAGGTAATCTGCCAATGTATGATTAAATATGCTCACCTGCATAATTTGCGGTTTGCATGGTATGCTCTGCTATGCTAGGCAAAAGGAGCTGACATTGAACAGGAATAAATATCAGCTTGGACTGCAGGAGATTAGTGATCTGAAGCACCTGTTGTGTGACAAAGACAACCCAAGCTGGGATGTCAGTTAAAACAAATTCCCTTAAATAAGGATGCCTCGACATGTATGTGTTGGGAAATACAAGCCTTCTTTAATTACAATTAGGGAATCAGGTTTTAATATTTACTTTTTACTACAGACCAGAGGAGGCATGGGAAGAACTGCTAATCAACTCACTGTGCTACATATATAGTCAGAAGAGACAGTTTTTCCACTAAGGAGACTGGAAGCTAAAAATACAAGGCAGAGGCTGAAGGGCAGCCAAAGGCATGGGGTGGTACTCTGTGTCAGTGATCAAACGGCTGGTGTGTGCCCAAGGACTGTTCTCTGTCCCTCAACACTGGTTAAATACAGACCAGAGACCGACAGTGGAGATGAGAAAAGCTTCCAGAGATTGTAGAAAAAAAGGTTGCATAGAATGATATCTTTCACACTGTCCTTAATTTAACATGAAGCCAAAGATCTCAGTCAGTGCAAGACTGCATGAGTTGCTGGCTACTTTTCTGTAAAACAAACAGCAGAATCTGCTTCTAAATGACTGACTCTACCAGCACTGTCCGAGATCTCATGAAACCAGTAGTGGGATTTGGTTATGAGTGGTCTCAAATTGGATCAGAAAGTTGTTTCACAGAAACCATTGTGCAAATCACAAGGTGAGCCTTAGGAGTGGTCCAAGGCACTGCAGAAATCCCTACTGGACTGGACACACAGGCCTGGAAAGGGGATTTGTACTACAACAAAGTCCCAAGGTACCTCCAGTCTTAACACAAGGAGCTGCAAGAAACAGGAATATGTTCTACACAATAATACAGAGCGATTCTGTCTTCTACACCTAACAAAAGTTAACCAATACAAAAATAAACATACCTTAACTGCTGAATCCTGGTTGGAAAGTCGAGGGGAAATTATGTCCTCCCAAAATCTTATGCAACTGTCAAAGACACCCAGAGCTCAAAAATACACAGGAGACCCCCAGTGAGCATGATGAGCTTCAGAACAAAGTCCAAAATGTTCTGTTCAAGCCATTTCTTTGAAGCTACCATCAAAAATGGAGCAGCCAAAGGAAAAAAACAAACCAAACCAAAAGTCAAACAATAAAAACTGCATGAAAGTACTAGTAACAGAG
Organism: Strigops habroptila; assembly: GCF_004027225.2. Taxonomy (NCBI): domain Eukaryota; kingdom Metazoa; phylum Chordata; class Aves; order Psittaciformes; family Psittacidae; genus Strigops; species Strigops habroptila. Next base: position 72,637,527 of record NC_044281.2, read on the forward strand.
TATGAAAAATCCGAAGAAACTACATGAGACTTCTGATTCCCTGTGCCAGGGCTAGCATGTAGCATGTACGTACTTGAACATAACAGGATTTGTTCCTAGCTGTGGACTACTCAATGCATTTATGTTTGGAATTGATCTATTGCACAATGTAATGAATAATACAGTAATAACAGAGAATAAATCAGTTTCCTTGGCACCAGGTTCTGGATAGGAATAATCTGCAAATAACACATGACTCATTAGCAATTCCCTTTCATATGCTAGTTAAAAGGCAGCAATATTAAAGTTCATGAAATTATGCCCCTCCAGTCAGCCATATCCTGTTCAGGTAACCAGTTTATATAGGTGTGGCCGTGAGGTATGTTGTCCACTAACCAGGGTCCTGTGCTAAACATTAATAACCAAAAGCAGTTACAAGAGAATAATGAACATGACATGAGTAAAGCAGTAACTTTTAGGCCATTACATCCACAACAAAACACTGATATCACATAAAAGCAGAGCATTATCTATAAGTGAATTAACAGCTACCTATTTTACATGTGGGAGAGAATTAGGGGTTTTTTGTTCTCAAAAGAAGGTGCAGGCAATTTGTTTTGGAAACAATCAATGTCTTCAATGTTAAGATCATAAAATTTAAGCTACCACTGTGAGTCATTTCAACAAGAACAGCAGAAGACATGCCACCACATCACAGGAGAATTCCTGGCCTCCTTGACATTCAGTCAAGAAATGTCTCAGTTCTGAACACTGCTTTTCACTCCTGACTGGGTAAGATCAACACAGGGAGTAGAAATTCAGAACAGGGGAGGCAGGCGGTGGACACAACACACTTCCAAACACTGCGTAGTTAATTACAGCTGTGGGATCACACTCAATTGATAGTGTGGGCCAAATAGATTCTGGGTTTTTTTAATTACTTGTTGCTATATTAAAGTTACTTTTTATAGTGATTAGAAAAGACATGACTCATAAATGAGCCACCACAAGCATTACAAGTATTTCAAACTGGAAAGAAATGCACTGGTCTTTCCTGATGCAAATCCACCAGCTGGTAGGGCAGTGAAAATTAAAGGGAATCATATAGCAGATAAAATATTTTAGTTAGGCCACACATGTTATTAAATACCTATTAGACATGAGTAGCATAGAGTCTTGTGGGGAACAAAATTGATGAAGTCAGGTCTACCATGCAAACAGTTCAGAAAGACCAGACCCTTCTGGAGCTGAGAACCTGAGAGACCAAATCCTCACTGTCGCTGCATGGTTGATTCACATATCCGCAGGTGGGTGCTTAGCTAATGGGTGTACTTACACCCACAGCAGAACACGCACGCCGGCAGGCATGCACCTCTGTCCTGATTCAGGATAACATTACCACACATTGAAGAAGAGCCCACGCCTCTCCATGGTAATTTTCTGGTTTGTGCTAAGAGCATGTCCCCACATTGTTTTGTGCTAATTCAGTCTCCCATCTTATTTCTTTTTTCTCATTCACTCACCTGCTTGCATTTCTTTTGCTTTTCAATGTTTTTCAAAAACAAATGAATGCTATGCAAAAGCTGTGACAGTGCAATGTTTACCCAGCAAGGCCAGGAAGACGGCAAAAGCTATCTGACATACAAAGATGGGGGAGAAGTGCAAACAAGAGCAGTCATGCCAGACACTTTCGGAAGTATAGCCAAAGGCAGGGTCAGAGAGAGCAGAACAGTCAGAATCACTCAAAATGTCCTACCCTGAGCACTGCTGTAAGACTCAAGGGGTACTCATGTAAATTATCACCAACCTCAAGACAGTAAAAGTATGTTCCAATTTCTCTTACATTGTGCAAGAAAAAAGTTTTCACATCAGAAGCAGCTATTTCCTAGTGGAAGATTTTTGACCTCGAGACATTGTCTCGATCTCTGGAAGGTATCTCTCACTTTAGGGCTGAACTAAAAGCAGGATGCAGAGGCTGACTATTGTTCCGCTCCCTACCAGCTGCTAGTTGGCTATTTAGAAACTCATTAACTTCCTTAAGAGACCTTGGCCCTAATTAGTGCCTGGACTGGTCAGCTTGCCCCTTTCTTCTTCACCTCTGCCTCTCAGAGCCTTCCACAATCATTAAAGGAAACCATACCCCTTTTTTCCATTTTTAAAAACAGAATTTATTGAGCTTGAGGATCTGCAAACAGCTGTTGAATTCTGTTCTGCCTCGGAGCTTACTAGACCACTCCAGAATTCTCCAGTTTGCTTTGACACCCTAATTCTCCATGCATATCACTCTTAAATCCTTCTTAAACCAAGCTCTATGTTTCCTTTCCTTTGCCATTTGTACAACAGAATCTGTTTTAACTGCGATTGAAGTGCCACCAGGGCCATTCAGCAAACTATACTGTTGATGCCAATCCTGCAGTCTTTTTAACGCAATCAGTGAGAGGGAAATGAACAAAAAATTGGCTCATTCCATCTTCCAAAATTATAATGTATTTTGTATGTAGGTAGGTACCCATATAGTGGGTATACTGTACCCACTACCATATAGCTCCATAATAGTGACAAAAAGAACTTATCAATATAATAGAAAGGACTGCTCACTTTAGTTTCTGTCTAAATTGATTCAGTTAATGATATTAAGTTCAATAACTAAGTGAACTGAAAGAAAAACTGTAGAAAGTAAAATGAGAAAAGCTATAATTGCAAAGCACAAGCACAGCCTTACTCAGGCTCTTACACAGTTTAATGCAAATGGCCAGCTTATGCAACATGTTTTTTATTTCCTGAATTTCTCAGAAATACATTTTCAACATGTCTGTACAGGAAACTAAAGGCTGCCATGCCCTGAAACTGGTGATTTTAGATGGCTGGACCTGGTTTCCACTGCTGCACAGCCACAGGTGCACTCATAGTCCAGCTAAAGCCATCCTCTTCCCAGATAACTGTGATAGTCTTTATTCACCAAAATAAGATGATGTATTGTCCTTGCACATGGTCTATCAAAATAGTCAGTCCAAGGGCTACACAGTAGTAATACTACCCTAACACCTCTCTAATTAATCTAATTACTGTAAATGCCACCTAAAGACTCTTATCTTATTGTGGATATGCGCACAGATCTCCCATTGGCATTACAGGAAGGCATACTGCAACCATCATAGTTCATTATCATAATTATATATTAATGTTGACTAGAGATTTTTTTCCAAAACAATGAAAAACATCATCACTACAACAACAGCAATCACAGCAGGAGTGAGGATAGTAATCTCCTCAAGGGTATCCTACCTGTAGCAATTAAATGACCTTTTAATCAACAGATTTCTCAGCTGAAAGACAGCCTGAAGAAAATAATAAAGTATTTTAATAAAACAAGATTCCTTAACACCCAAGGAGTTTCTTAACATTATATCTAAGAGAGGCATGAGGTTAAAAGGCCCATTTAAAGTAAAAGGCAGTAGTCTGTTAAAAATATTCCTGTTCTGGCACCCTTACCTTGAATAGTCACTTATTTACCAACCTTGAGCTGCATTTATGGTCAAACCACTGATTAAGTATTTCCTGAATTGTGTTGCTGTTTCCCTGAGGATTCCATATGTGCATACCCAAATCAGACATGCCTGCTTTCTGCTTTCTCGCATTCTCATACACAAATTTCCAGTTCTGTGTTAACTGTCCTTTGTATTCAAACACAATTTCACTTACACACTCAGGCCTTTTCAATTTCTTAAAGAACAGTCTGTAAAAGGAAACATGCTGAATAAGTAGACATTTTCCTCCACCCTTCCTAAGTAAAAATTCCAGTCTATATAATTCCTGGGAGAAAAGATTTCTGCTTCAGAGAATTCTGGGGGACAGAAAACTTTGCCAAACAAGAAGCACTTCCAGCTTTGTAAACACAGCTGATCAAATTTCAGAATTCCCATCCTGAATAACACTGCAGTATTTTCACATTCATTCTCTGCAGAATTTGGATCAAAAGTTGAAATAATAAACTCTACAGAAATATTGATATATCCTATAAATATACTCTCCTGTCAGAATCAAGCATTATGCCCTTACCAGTTTTCATTTTTAACTAACTTAGGGGCAACAGATCATCTTCAGGGTCAACACTGCTTTTCTGAATGACCCTCTCTGCAGCATTCTCAGGGCAATGAATCCAAATTGCCCTCAGAAATTATGGAGGCTCCCTGTATTTGTAGAATGAAGACCAATTTGAAGAATATGTGGTGGACTCAATAGCCTCATCATAAAGTAGTCCCACTACAGGCAAAGTAGCTTCATAGGAAAAGGTACTTTGTGATTGATAGGAGTTATTTTTAAAAAAGCTTTTTTGTGTGAAACTCAAAGGGCAATAGATTTGTTTGGCAAACATGGATGCAGAAGTTTCCAATGCTGAATAACAGTGGAAAGAGGACCATTAGTTTAGCAATCCTGAAAAATTACTAGATTTAGACTCCTAAAGAACTCATTTTGAAACTATGAATTAGCCATCTAAATCACTTAAATCCATTTTTAAAGTTATTTAGATGCCAAGTCCCCCTAGAGTTAAGATATTTGACAATGAACAGGAAGCTTTGATTAGAATAGCTATGTAATTTTTAAAAATGTCTTCAAATTTAGAGCCTACTGGCCAAGCAGAAAAAGCTATTACCATCACCGTAGTCGACCACATAAATAAATCATCAGCATGATTGATCTCAGTGGCCTTTAATCCTGATGGCTTTTTTCCCAGGCCATCTAGGACACTTTGTCCAGTATGTTAAATCTAAAAGATAATAACTATTGTAGATAACACGGCCATTTAGATACAAATGTCAGGGCATATCCTTGCATGAGAACTATATTGCCCACTAGTCAGCATGCCCCCAACTTTAGCATGGACAGACAGATAAGAGGACAAGAGGAGCTGCCCCTTCTTGTGCGACCTGTGCAAAATGAGAGGCAAGGACAGTCCATACACTGGGGAAGGCTGGGACAGGTCCCCTTGCGCACCGAGCTGTGGAAACCTCCCTGAAGACGGCAGAGCAATGAGATATCAAGGAACAGTTTTCCCTGTTTCTCCTTTGAGTTTCTGGGGACCCTGAACTGCAAACTCAGGCTGTACCTGGCCTCCTCACTTCAAGAGAGCATAGTTAGGCTGAGACTGAAGGGTCCACGCTGGCTATGACTGCACAGTAACACAGGAAGCACAAGAGCCTTTATTTCCTTCTCTTTGGATGGTAATGATTAAAATAGCTGATAAAGTGCAAAACAGTGCATGAATAACCTGGGATCATAGCAACAGCCTGGTGCCAAGGAACCATGTTAGCTGACCACCATTGACTGCCCAACACCAACTACTGTCTCCCTGCTCGCAGAGCCTTTCCTGGCTGATGGCATACTCCTGGTGAGAGGAGCAGAGGTGGAAAAGCAACCAGGAAACCACATCTGAAACCCTGCACAAAGTGAGGGAGTGTCGGAAGGAAAGATTGACAAAGAAAATCTCACAAGCTTATTTATGTGGCATAGGCAAAGTCATGAAGTGAAGGAGACTGTATGAGCATCAGTGTTTACTCAACTGAATTTTTTTCAATTTCAATTGAGTTTACTCAGTTGAGCTCATCAGTGAGCTCAATGAAACTGATAACTGAACAAGAGGGTGGTGAGAGAAGAAACATTAGAGGAGGTGTGAGGATGAGAAGCCAGTCCACCGCACCAGAAGGTGGCATTACATAGTAACTGCAGACATTGCGGTTTTAGTGGCATGTTGGGCAGACTGTAAGGATTGCAACTACAGGAGGAAAATGAAGACTAGAAAGTGAAGAAATGAGCTGGCATAGGGATTAATGATGCTGATAGAAAAGGAGACTGAAAGGTTTGGTATCACTGCAACTGGGGGTCTCAGCTGAGTTGGCTCCTGACAGGAGTTGGAGGAGGAAGGGAACATAGAATCATAGAATACTTTGGGTTGGAAGGGACCTTCAGAGGTCATCTAGTCCAACCACCTTGCAATGATCAGGGACATCTTCAACTAGATGTTGCCCAGAACCACATATGGCATTTTTTGTCCTGTAGAGAAACATCTTTCCAAACTACTTGTTACTAGCCACAGATTAAGGCTTAGAAGAGAAGACAAAAACATCTGAATGACTGAATTTATTTCACTCACATCTTCTATTCCTGAATGATGTAAGCTTTGGTCTATTCTATTTTAAATTACTTGATAATAAATTATTAGGTAATGAATTAGGTATGTATCCCAATAATTCAAGGAAATTAGGTTTGCTTTCATATCATTGCTTGCTCGCAATATTGAAACAGCAACACTAACTAATAGTTATTATTGATAATGCAAATAATCAGAACAGGCCAATGAAAGGTCCAAGAGATGGAGCAGCACTTAGAGGAGGGTGAGATGTCTTCACCAGATTTCATATGAGTGTGTGAGTAACTTTGCTTTCCTGTCATGCGCTATCTGTTTATAAGTACACCACTGACACCATCTCCTGGCCAGTTGGTGTCTGGAGTAAAATCTTTTAAAGATCTCTGAAAGCCTGGAATTAAAGGTATTACAAACATAGAAAATATAATCTTTGCTATATCTTATGTACATTCATATTCATTTATTTACCTATACTAAAATAATACCATGCCACCCTGCCCCAGAATTAGATGTAGGGGGCGTGGATTTCAGCTACTGTATTTTCTATCCCACAAGGTTTCCAGCAAGGTGTTTCTGAATACTCTAATATCCCTAACTATTGTATGATTCTATAATATCAGCTTACATTTTCAGAACTGGATATTGATTTGAGTATATCTTGTTTTGAAGCCCACTGAGAAAAAACAAAACTGATATGAAGGAAAGCCTGTGAAAACAGACCCTTTCTCAGTGTTTCAAGTTCAGCACTTTAAACCTTACACGCTTTCTGAAATATCACTAGTGTATCTTGACCAGCTATTGCTGTCAAAGATTCAATACTCCCTGTTCTTTTTACTTATTTTTTTTAGATATCAAGACCATTCAGAGATGCAAAGAATAACTCTTCAACTTCATATGCTTTTGGTACAGCCAAGCAGTCAATAGACCAAGGTCTGTACAGTTAGTGCTTATTGAATTTATCCAGCTGTTTTCAAGCATTTAAAACAAGGCTTTGACATCTTCTTGATCTTAAATATTTGTAGAGGTCCAACACAGTAAGAAGTTAAGAAGTTATCTTAGAAATTGGTCAGGGTTATTTTTCATATATATATATATCAGGTGGCCCAGACACCTTTCATTTCAAAATGGTTGAAGAACTGATTCATAGCTCAAGGAAGATACCTTTTGAGCTTTGGCTTTAGAGACTGTAATTCTGTAAAAATCATCAGAATCAGTAACTTGTATTTTTGCCTTTAAATTAATTCAGGAACACAGGGTCAACTTCTAATTTTAGCTCAACAAACAGCAGCAGAGCCTGCTGCGTCATTAACAGCATCATCAATCTAGAGTCTTCAGCACAATTTGTCTTAGAGAATTGAGTATTTGGAGCTATAGTGGGTTTCTGAGGAGAGCAATTCTATGAATCCTTGAAGGTAATCAGCTTATTGTACTCCTGAGGGATTTTCATAGGAAGGAACTGCAGTGTCATGCTTTTGGAATAGCTTACAGGACATATTATATGAATGCCATTGTATAATTGCAAGTATTTCGCAGATGACCACAATGTTCTGTTCAGCTAGTTTAGATTGAAATGATCGCTTTCCGCAGAGTGCATATTTGGTCACATACTTGAGCCACAATAGGAGACAGAAACTGTCATTTTAAGAGCTAGCAAATAGTACTTATGATCAACATACAAGATGGTCAAATTGATTTTGACCAAATCAATGCAACACCAGCTACAGCACAGCAGAAGAAAAAGCAAAGGCATCAACTTTCTCAAACTTGTTTATCAGAGGAAGCCTGTGATAATCTCTGAAGAGCTTATATGGGCAGTAACACAGCCATCTCTTGCGTTTGGTGTTTCACTGATTCTCTAATAATCTATCTTCCAACAGCCTATTAAAATAGGAAGATCTGGGTCTTATTTGCAGCTGATTGAGTCATAAAGCAACAAGTATATGAACACCTGTGTTCCTGAAGCCTCTAGACTCAATTGCTCTGCTTCATCCCACTACATGGAGCCTGTAAGATCTCTCTATTGCTACAAAACATGTTGAATAGAAAGAATCATCTCAATGTATATCATCATTAGTGTGTTGGTGCAGTTTGAAGAAAACCGTATCCTTTAACTGATCTGAAAATTCACTTCTTATTTATGGGAAGTCTTAGAAAGTGACCTTTTCGGAGGTTGGATGAATTAAAGGCTATGTCTTGACAAAGTGAGAAGAAAAACTTGGTTTATGGCATGAGAAAAGGAAAATCCACTGAGAAAAAAAACTGATGAGGGATTGGGAGTCATCAAATCAAGCAGGAGAGTTTACTACTTTGGGTGGTAAAATGGGAAGCTTCTGTTCCAGAAGACATGGCCTGACAGTCCAAGCAATCATCCTGCAGCTTCCCAGAAAGCTTTCCTTACACACAGGACAAACCCATCCAAAGTTTGTGTGGACAGCTTCTCCTCCAAGCTGCTTACTGTTTCAGTGACACAGTGAAATAAGAGCAGCATGGCCAGCTCAAGAGCCCTACTCTGGGCTTTGCCTTTCTGTGGCTCAGTTCCACTATCTGCACAACAGAGATAGAAGTACTAAAACTATGATAAGCATTATTATGATCACTTTACGAGCACAGCACAAGGTAATTAATACAGTTAAGTTTGATACATGTAGCTCTCAAAGCCACGTAATTCTTTATAACAAACAGATCCTTTTCACGGCAAGAGAGACTGTCTCCAAGCAGAATGCTATCAGACTGCTGAAAAATCACAAACTTTTAAAAACGGGGGCAACACTAGTATAATGGATACAGTGTGCTAGGAAAAGTAGGTCTAAGAATGAACTAACAGGATTAAGTAGCTTGGGAAACCAGAACTGATTTTAATCAGTAGCTGCTATTGACAGAAGTGTAGAGATTTGTGTTTGATTTGAGAGGGCAGTGCTACAGATACATGAAAGATTATTTCATAGGGAAAATGAATGGATCTTAACTCTTCAAAGGATGGGAATTATGATGAGAATTTCTAGAACCTGATTTTTACCAGTCCTCCATGTATGCAATCCTATCCAGATCCCACAAAGCAGGTTTATAATTCAGCTGCCTCAGACCATCAGGCAATCAGGGAGTTGGAGACATGCTCTGCAGCTCAGTTAAGAGCTGTTAAGACTAGAGGTGTTAGGGAGCAGGAGTATTCCAGATTCCCAGTGCAATACAGATTGTGAATCTGAGGAAAGATTTCAAGGCTTGGGAATGTGAATAGGTGGAGGCACTTCCAAGTTAGGTAGCAATCAAGTTCTTTATTGTAATTCTACATTCCTTCTGCTTCTGAAATTTCTTTAGTGCTTTGCCTCTGCATTTTTCTTTGTTTTGTTTTTTCTTATTTAACCATATTTTTAAAATAAGCAGCATACATTCGGGGTCAGTTCCTCATTAGTCAATGTTACTGCCACAGAGGGAGACCAGAGGAGAAATTTGCTTTTAATATATTTTTAAAGCCTCACTGCACTGCAGTCCTTTTTCTTGTCAGCTTTTCTGTAGCAAAGCATGCCGGCTGGGCAAGCAGCATTATTTACGGCCAGCACATCATGGCCAGGAATCAGGCAGCTGCTACACACAGTTTCAAAGTTGTAGTGACATACTGCAACCTAAGCTGAGAAACATCAGATTGCTGCAACCTTCCCAGCACTAGTGGGATAGCGTCCAGAAAAGTGAGCATTGCTGGAGCAAGAAGAGCAATGGTTACTGTGTCAGAGAGCCAGATGCCAGCCTGAGAAGATTAAACTAATGAATGACGCAAAGAGTCCATTCTATCTTCTTTCTCTTGAAATCCTCCACTGCACCCTCCCGCCCCACACTGCCAAGAGATCAAGACCTGTTGTTGAGATAACAAGAACTAAAAAGCTTACAAGGTGTTATACAGGGCAGCATGGTTGAGATCCAAAAAAGCACTTAAGCACCTCAGAAGCCATTTAGGCCACATTCAGGTGATTCCAGCAGCATCATTCCACTACAAAACACTTAATCCACGTATTCTTAACAGAAGATACCTGCCGTTCTGCTATGGCACATACCCCATGAGGCAACAGCTCTGATTGCAGCTGAGCCCAGCAGCCACAGACACATTCTAGTCAAAGGACAGCTGGAGAAGACAGGCGTGGTGGTCAGAGCCCTTGCCCAGGGATACAGGAGACCCCAGATTTGATTCTCCTTGCCTGTAGAGTTCAAAGCTATCTTTCCCCAGAAGTGCTCTAACTCCTATCTAGAAGCAAGCCTTGGGTACTCAGTGAATAATTTGAGGGTGCTGTGCCAACTGGAGCAGGCTCAGGCATGTGTACTGCAGAGAATGCAGGGGTGCTTAGACTCCCAAGGCAAATAAAAAATGAATGTCAAGCCAACCAGAGCAGTGTGCGTGGCTGGTCTCCATTCAGATGCCCATACACAGACATCTAGTGCCATTTAAGATGTCCTTAAGTATCCTGCCTGGCCCCAGATCCCACTCCAAAAGTGCATGAGTCTCCTAGAGGTCCTGTGTCTCAGATGCTGATATCTTGGACACCTTACAGCACCCGTTAATGCAATACATACCTTGTCTAGGCAAATGAATCAAGTGCCTGGCAAGTTTAAGCATTTCCAAATGGCAGCAGCCCAAGGCAGGCTATGGTCTCACCTGGCCTGTGTAGAGTCATCGGTTTCAGTCTCGCGTGACCTGTTTTACGTGCCTCATGCCTTTATTATATCAAGCCCCAAATCCTTACCCTGCATAACTAGGTAGCTCCGAGACAGCCCATAAAACAATACGCCAAATAAAACACTTACCCACACAAAGCCTTCAAGGAAACTCAGCTGGAAGTTGATGTTTTCTTCCAGTAGTAGTTCAACTCCAGACAAAAAACTTTGCTGAAAAAGCTTCCAAAGAATATTACTCTGAGTATGCTGGCAAAGGTAAAAAACAACAGGATCAGGCATTCAAACGAACATGAAATATGATTATTTACTTCAGCCACAATTCTGTGCTCAGTAAGATCTACTGCTGTAAATGTTTGAATGCCTTGGACTGCAGAAATACCAGAAACAGAATGCTGCTTCAGCTGAGAGTGTGCTTCTTCACCAGGGAGGGCATGTATCAGCAACAGCACTGTCTCACCAAGCATATGGCTGCAGGTGATTGCTGAAAATGATTCAGTGCCTTGTAGTTACACAGACAGACAGGTGATGCGTGAGCAAGTTTAGAGCAGAAGATTATCTCTTCCGGTGGCCTGAACCCTCACCTCTGATTTTTATGTGACTCCTTCTCCCACAAACGTGATTTACCCTTATTTCTCCTGCTCCTGGTTAGTTTTCTGCACTGAAGTCAGCCACCTGAGGATTTAGGGTGCAGGGTATCTGTGGGTCCCAGGTGCTCTGTTATGCACAGTTCTATCATCTGCTCACATCTGCTCACAAGGCCGAAACATCACAGAATAGAATCATTAAGTCATTTAGGTTGGAAAAGACCTTTAAGACTGCGCCCAGCCATAAACCTAACACAAGTCCACCACTAAACCATGTGCTGAAGTGCCACATCCAGATGTCTTTTAAATACCTTCAGGGGTGGTGACTCAATCCTGTGCTGAAGTGAGTGACCAACCACGTGCCATGTGTAACTGACTACTGGAAAGGTATTTATTTTATAAAAGGCAAAATTATGCTGAAATCCATAAGATGTTTATGACTTGAGGCAAAGAATCTACACAGCACAGCTCACTGTAGACTTCAGATCCAGGACAAGTTTAACTATACCAACATAATGCTGCATTTCCAAGAAGACCCATTAACTCAGATGAGGCTCAATACAAATGCAGTTACCATGCTTCCAGAGCCAGCGTGGATGTCTCCATGCCTGTGGGATAAAGGCACTCCTTATGTCAGACAAAACTGAGTATGCCAGGTTTTGGCGCGTGGTTGGAAACACGATCATCAATATATTGCAGCCTTTAGGTGAGTGTCACCAGGTCTCACTCTGTCTGGAATCAGCCAGCTGCTCCATTGATCCTCATTACCCCATAAAGTCCTTCCATACAGCTAAGGGGCTCTTTAGGTTTACTGTTTTATTCAAAACAATGAAAATTGGATGTCACAATATCCCTTGCAGATTCAAACAGCAGAACCTCGTTTTCTTCGTGTAAGAACCAGACAGTAGATACTCACATAGCTTTCCATCACAATGTGAGGAACAAAGCTGGAGAGACAAGCTGCCCTTGTAGGTGAAATTCACAATTAGGCCTTCATTTGCTCTTTATCAAAATCTTTACAGATACTTAGATTGCTGAGATTATTCAGCAGGCTTGGAAAGAGTCAGGAAAATGCAACAATCCTCAATGGTCTGCTTTGCAGCTTAATGGCTTTCCTTTTTCTCTGTGTGCAATTACTGAGAGAAACCTAACCCTTCCACAAGCCTTCACCTTTGATCAGAGCAGATATCAAATGCTGGTTGGCTTAGGTACATTTTGTGCTTGTTTATTATGCAAATGAAAACTACTATACACCAGCTAGTACTTCTGCCAAATTTGTTCCATGTATTTCATTCTGTTTTCTACCTTTCACCTAAAAGGGGTATTATGTACAGGGAGATTACTTTCCTGTGAGAAGATAGTGAGAGATCTATTTTCTTTCACAAATTATGGGATTAGATCCAACATGAAGTAACTCCACTGAAACCTGTAGCATTACACCAGTGATAATTTAATTACATTAATCGCTAAAAAATCATCAGAACAAAGCTAATCTGTGTTTCAAGTGCTGTGTTAATGTTACGGTAAGCTTGAGCACTTACATCATTTTTAGCAAGGCATCTACACTATGCGCAATAAAGTCTAGCCATATATCTTATGCTCTAAATCAGCCCTGTGTGGGCAGACCTGAGAGACCAAGTCCAACCCCAGGGCTGAATCTGATCCCTTGAGCTTGAGGAATCAGTTTGTACAAGGTCATGAGGCCTTTCTCATGCCCAAAGTCTCAAACTTTCTCCTGCAAGCCTCCCTTTGTTTCTGACCTATATATATGTTTGATAACAGGGTGGGTCATAATGTCTCACAAAACCCTGGGTTCTGGTTCCAGACCAAATGCACACACAAAGACAAAAATAAGTGAATATACATACAGTGTATATTCAGTGTATACACACAGTATATATTCAGAGTTGGTCTTAGGAAATCAAATTTGGGCCTCAATGCCTGCAGGATTTGGGATGAGGCTATAAAAGAGACACCTGGAGTTACATCTTCCTTATTTTAGTATTTCTAATGAGGTTAATCCCTAATTCAGTCACACCAAATCATTTATGAGCTTTGGTTCTTGTTTAGTGGATTATTCCTTAATTTAATTAAAATAACAAACCCTGGCTGAAGGATTTTATCCTTGCATATATCTTTAAGTAATCTCATTTAAATCAGAATGTGATGGCTTACAGGACTTGGCTTACAAGAATAGTGAGAGTAGCCTATCATACAGTGCTCTATATTGCAAATTATGAAACTTCAGGTCTAGAATGAGGCTTATTATTTGAAACTAAACACAGAAATTCATAGGCTTTTTGACCTTTCCTTATGGCTTTTGATCAGTTTGCAAGAAGCAGAAGTCACTCTAATTGCTTATAAACATTTTCATTGTAGATTCACCTGCACATCATCATCACTGAGTGACAGCTAGCATTCCTTACTACCACCAGTGCATGATGTAGTTATAGCCATGCTTTGCTAATGCCAATTGGCTTGAGACACTCCTTGTAGCTAGTGCTGTCCTGAAAGTACATCCATAAATCTCACCCACAGGAGAGCTGGCAACTCATTGTCCAGCATTTCAGGTTAAGGTCAAGGCCACTGTGTTCTTCCACCCCATGCCGTCCTTCTTCAAAAACTCCAAATTAATGACAACTGCTTTACTACTGCATAACACCTATATGCTTAAGAGAAGGCAGACCCAAACCAAACTCCTGCCATGGATGGAGCATAATGAGTCTCTCCACAGAAGGAGACACCAAAACCATCTCCGAGGAGCCCCACGGGACTGGGTCCTGCAGGCAAGGTCAGTGAGATCCTCTGTGTTTTGTGACTCCAGACAGATATCAGAGCATCAATAGCTCACAAGCACCTGGATCTGGGTGGATACACGCATGCCCAAAGTCGAGGCTGAGCCAGTTTATGCGTCAAGGTTGTTCCTAACCCGCGTTTTTTATGCAGGCATGTAAAATAGCAGCAGCGTACCCAAGTCCTTTTTCTGGGCCTATCACTAAAAGCTAACACAAACAGGATGTAGTAGGTCACCAGAAAATCTTACCAGCTGGCCAAGACTGTCATGCAGCAACCACATGACTGATGGTCATGTCAAGAGCATATTTGTTTCAGTTTTCTGTGCAATGGTGAATTTTACATCCTGTATTGTAATATTGAAAGTATATTACATAGTCTTATATGCAGATAGTATTGGGTAATATAGTTATGTAGTATGATACTTAGGCTTATGGAATATCCTACCTAAACTCTGATGCCTGTGAACCCTTAGAAAAAGTGAGAAAAATATAATGAAACAAACCCAAAGGCAGCATATGATCTGCTGAAATTACTTCCATCCACTTACATGGCACAAAAGGTTGGCATTGTCAATAAACTATTCAAGACAAGCACCTAATTCCTATGAATACCTTTTCATTGAATTCTAGCAGGCAGCTGTGGCTTCACCTCTGCAGAAATTCTACATTTTCCTAATTAACTTGTAAAAGAAAAATTTTGTGCAAGTTAGAAACCTTCAGCAGGTTTCTGTTCAATTACTTTCAAGACCTAAAAAAACCCACCATAGAAACTTGAAAATCAAATAGCAGCAATACAGTCCCATCTAGGGGAAGAGAACGGGTTTTCTATAACTTTTTTTTCCTCCCACACTGGACAATACTGGCGTGTTGAGATTTAACCAGAGATGGGCTCCTTTTACAAGATTGCTTATATAAGGAGAAGATAACACCAGCTGGGTTCATTTGAAAGGGGACATCTTGGGAAGAGCCGACAGCACAGCTACTGGAATAAGACCGGGATGAAAATCTGAAATACTTAGCCCCTTCCTGCCTCGTAGGTATAATATTTAATTTCTTATAGAATGCATAGAATTATCAGTAGAAGGAATTTTCACTGAAATGTACGGTATGAGCTTTTTCATAAATACATATTTTTAAATAGAGGCTGAGTGAAAATGTTGAAACTGATTTTTTTTTTGTTGGAAATAATACTTAATCAGGAAGATTTTTTTCTTTACCTAAATGACATTTGCTGCTTCTGACAGTCTGCTTAGTGATGTGTATATAAGGGCAGACACTGAAGAGTGTCTACAAAGGGAAGATATGAGAGCTCACGTCCCAGTCCCACGGGCTGTATGTGCTTCTTTCTGCCTGTGGGAACAGCTTGCGGGTTTGAGGCCTGAAGTGGAAATGTAAATTACTGGTGTGTATGTTTTCCTAAAACTTCAATATTTAGCAGTCAAGGAGAAAATGCATAATTTACCAAAACTGAGCTAGATGAATTTAAGATTATATACATCAGGATAGCCATCACCAAAGAGAACAGGTTCAGAATTTAATTTGTAAGCACAATATGTGTGTTATTGCATCATATTTCTTCTAGTAATTTCTATTCTCTCTTTGTCAGCTCCCATTGTTTCAGTTTCATTTGGTTATATTAACACTTTGGGTTTAGACTCTTCACAAGAACAAATAAAAGCCAGAATAATCAAAAGCCACCACTAAACTGAAATAGTAAAATTGTCACAATAGTGACCCAGAAATAAAAACAGTCTTGGAAATATTTATCCTGTAGAGGCAATTACGTTGGGCAACAGACTATCAGTAATGTTTTTTGTTTCTCTCTGCAAGAACATGTTAAACGGTAGCTGCAGTTTCAGGTCTGCAGTCAAAGCACCATTTATATTTCCAATTTTGAAAACAATTTCAGCTGTTATTCCCTGTGTCCTCAGATCATTGCAAGAAATGTTGACTCTTACTATTTATCTGCTGGTCATCTTGGCTCAAGCTCTTGCGGGGCCTTGCAGTCCAAATAAAGCAGGTAAAATAACTTAAGTCTCCTATGATCTTCTCTTGTAATTAAGGTGCCAAAGGGTTGGGGGGATTTTCCTGTTTAAAAGTGGAAAGGTTTTTCTTCAGAAAGTTAAACTGTTGATTCTGGAGAGCTAATCCTTACATTTCTTTTATTGATCTGCTTTCAGCTAACACAGTAAAGCACGTACCACTAAAGTCCTAGCCCCACATAGAATGCTTAACTCTGTGCAATAATCATATTGTAAAGAAGTTAAGTAGAAGAAGAATTCAGGCATAAAATGGTAAAGAAAACAACAACAATTAGAAATTATCTGCAGTAGCACAGGCTAGATGCAGCAGATCTTTTCTGCACAAGCTGGGCTTTAGTCCCACTGGCTGTAATCAGATGGCTTGCGGTGAATGAATGTGCTGGGCTGAGCTCCTGAACCACACCGCTGTATAAAATGAGAAAAACCAAAAATAATTGAAGGCAAGGCTCTAATTGCACACTGCCTAGAAACCCAAATGATCTGGTGCCAGACCTGTAGTGTAGAATTCACTAAATTTAAGAAATGTGCTTTAAAAATGTGTTGGAATATAGAGCGCATATTTGCTTTGTATGTGTGTGACTGGTATCAGACTACTGTCAGCAATTTCATGGTATATCTGAAATATTTGGCCCTCTAGCCATTTATTTAGGTACCTTCATTTGCACAAGCAATTTCTCTGAACTAAAGGAATTTTCATAGCTGTAAAGTCACCAGAGTTGCAGATGCAACCATCAACACAAGCAGAATCAGCCTGCGTGTGCTGAAGGTTTGTTGACCTAAAAGAGCAAGTTGTTAAGGTCCCTAGTTGTCTTTCCCTGAGCATTCCCTAACAGACATGGAAAGGCTGCAAAATGAGGCTTTTATGATAAAAATGAGACTTTGAAGGGCTTTAAAATAAATAATTGGATAATTCCAGGCAGGTTGTCTTTTTTCTGACTGTAGTAATTGGAATTCTTTCTCAATTTTCAGGTCACTAATGGTTAGCCAGTATTTGCCCTTTTAATTCCCATCGGACATTCAAATTCACACTGCATGATTCTCTTTGAAAAATGTCCAATTCTGCTATTGTGAAGCAATCAGTCTGAAAGTTACAATGTTCAATATTCATGATTCTATTAGCAGTCACCATGTTTGGAAACATGTTGCACTGCTATTAACCATCAGTGTTAGCAGGGCTAGGATTTCAGTTCATTTACTATTGCTATTAACAAGGCTAGGCTTTTCAATTCATTTATTATTGCCACTAACAGGACTAGGCTTTTTGGTTCATTTTTAGGTCTCAGCTTTTAACTTGAGAATTGTAATAATTCAGTTTGTGCTGGCGCTGCAATGCCAGTGCAAAGAGAGAAAGAGCAGAATATCTATCATGGCCTAGATCTAGCACTACTACAGAAATGTGCAGATCTACCTAACAAACAACTTCAACAATATTATTTTTACAGTCAGTGGCATTACAGAAGCCAGCTCTGCAGCATAAACTAATCTGACAGTGCAGCCATTTTTCATGTTAGGTTTCTCAGCAGTGTCTCTGCTCCTCAATTGACTATTCCAGAAAGATAAAAAATTTACAGAAGGTTCTGCATTGATTAGAAGGCAAAGGCCAAACTCGTCCAAAGAGGACAGAATTTAACAATCCAAAGTTCGATTTTGTATAACAACAGCTACTCACGTTAGGGGACCTTCCAGCACACACCCCTGCTCATAGAAGTTTAATCCTAACGGAAAGCAGGTGTGCAGACCCATCTGTTTGAAAGAAAACACCACTGAATATCAGTCTAGGTGTATTATTTTCTTTCAGATGTAATTCTGGTATACTGCTATCCTAAAACCATCATTACCAAAATTCCGGAGTGTCCTTATGGATGGGAGGTTAATCAGCTGGCACTTGGAGGCATTTGCTACAATGGGATCCACGATTCAGGGTATTACCAATTCACAATCCCAGACCTGTCACCTAAAAACAAATCGTACTGTGGGACACAGTCAGAGGTAAGACTACCAAGATCCACATTTCTGAGCTGGACTCGAGAATCAGCTGGCTCACTTGAGAGTCCTGTTTGCTTCAGCTTGGAGTAGGCTTTAAGTACTGATGGAAGGAGGAGGAAAACTGCAGTATCAGGGAGAAGGAAGAATGAAACAGTTGTGCTTTGCATCTACAGGCAAAATACTTGCAGGCTTATTAGTCTGTGTGTAAGTAACCCACTTACACCTGTATTACACAGAACATACATATATTAAGGCATATGTATAGGCAGCACAGCATATAAAGAGCTACAAAATCGTGTTTCCTTGGGGGTCTAACCAGATAGTCTTCATGTTTCAAAGTACAAAGTTGTTCCTGATGTCTTAAGGACTCAGTACTGCCTACATTTCTCTGTCTCACCATCCACAGTTCAAGAATCCTGTCTATCACTTCTACAACTCCATCGTCTCCAATGACTCCTCAGTAATTGTGAAGAGCCAGCCTGTGAATTACTCATTCACCTGCACATACAATGCCAACTACCTGGTGAACCAGGCTGCCTTTGACCAAAGGTACGTCCTCTTCTAGGAGTGTGCCTTGCCCTGTCTTGAGCACCACACCTCACTCATACTTTATGTCCGCAGGGTGGCCACCATCCATGTGAAGAATGGGAGCTCCGGCTCGTTTGAGAGTCAGTTGTCCCTCAACTTCTATTCTGTAAGTGCTCTTTGCCACCCAGCTTTTCACCTTCACCTTCCACAGGCTTCAGCCTAAGAGCTGGAAAAAGAGGCTGCTGCTCCTGACTTTTGTGTGTCGTGAAGCACGTTACTAGCCTGGAACAAATACATACGGGAGTCTTTGTTTCTGCTGATCTACAGGGATGTACTTAAACTGAACAGAGCAGACACATGCCAACTGTTCTTTTAATACTTCCAAATCAGGCAGATTTTTCTGCTGAGGAGAGCTACATTTCTAACATGCCAAAAGGTTTTATAAGGAAAAGCAAAACTTGTTTGCAGTCCCACTCAGAGCAGCATGCATCTGCAGGCACTGCTGCTACCGCATAGTCTCTCTCCATACAGCAAAACCCCATGCATTTCTCTTGCAGTTTGTTTCCTGGTCCTCTCTCACCTGGCAGATATTTTGTGTTCCCCAGAGATCTTAAATTCATGCTGGAATTCTGTTTCCAACAAAATTTTGTTCCTGGATATCAGGCTGATCTTTGGAAACATTCTTCTCTTCCCCACAACTCTGCTATGCTGCTGCAACAGTCAGCTCCTGATCCTGGAGCTGGCTTTTTTCCACCAAAGCACAGTCAAAAGCACCAGAACAGCCTCTCTATTTCAGCATAGCTAGAAGCAGCACAACTAACATACTATGTTAAATTTATAGGCCAGGAAGAGGGACTATTTACCACAGATAGATTGAAATCTCTCCCCCTTACTCCCTACGTTTTGCTCACCAATTGATCACTAAACATTTTTTAGGGTTGGGTGCCACATAAAAGCCCATGCGGTCTTTACTTCTGATACGTGGCACGCTGGTAGTGCATACTGGCAGGGTCCCAGGAAGTACCACACTGCTCCTGTCAACGCCTGACAGAATGGCTGCAAAAACAAATGACAGGCAGTGAGCAATAGATCTCTGGTACTTTAATATTTTCCCAATGACTGTTTTGTTCTAATGGCCATGGGGCTCCCTGGAGTCAAGGAAGGAGTGACTGAAGTGTACTAGCACATTTTTCCACTGAGCACAAGAACAGAACAAGCTCAGAAAGCTAATAGACTATTCCTTTGTTATTTTGTTCACATTTTCGCTGGGGAGAAAAGATTCATTTCAATGAAATATTCTTTTTTTTTCTTTTTGGCAAAATGGAAATAAAAGATTCATTTTGCTTTGCTATTCATCTCTGCTGCTGCCTGACACTGCCCTCTGCCTCCAGTGGGCTATACTTCAGGTGCTTCAGGTGCCCATTTCCACATCCAGAAGCAGCACCCAAACTACAGCGCAACCCAGTGGAAACACTTCCACCTCACCTGCCCTTTAGCCTGTGACACACCATTAACAGCACGAGGGGCCAGAGCCTGAACAGAAGTCAGACCTTCAAGACTGAAACCTGTTGTGAAGAGCAAGATAGTACCTTAAAACAGTGTAGAGCAACAGTTTGATAAAAGAAGCACTATACCAGGTTCAACTCCTTTTAGAGGAAGGACTAAGAGTTTTGTGACAGTATTTCTGCAAGTTCTCTCCTTTGGGAGAAATCTTTGGTTAAATGAGAATTTCTCAGGGCACTTTACAGCCATGGAACACTGATCTAAACACATTTAGCCTTGACTTCAGTGCATCCAATCTATCAGATGCTGCAGTGGGAATAATGTAGTGCCTCAGAGCACCTTGGTGTGTAGACAGGAAAGGTACATAAGAAAATCAGTACCAAGTAAGTGAGCAAGCACAGCAGGGAATAATAGTCCGACAGCTCCAGAACTATATATTCCTGAACCCTGCTGTGTAGATTTAACTAAGTAAACCAATGCTATGACTAAACATATTACTCTTTATATAGTTTTGGTACTAGCTTCGTTATGATCTTATGCAATAAAAAGCAGTGGGATTTAAGGTAGGTACTTCAGTGTATTTGTAACCAAACTTTTTCACCTGAGCACCACACACTGCACTACTTTGTGCAGGCTGGCTTTTTAGTGAATGAATGACTATAGCTGGCAAAGCTCTTTCTGCACACTTGTGCCCCCTCAGCTCCCACCATGCTGGCCACCACAAGTATAAATCACAGAGTGCTGAACTTTTGCATACAGGCAGGTATTTTCTATTTGCCTTCATTCCTTTTCCCTGATACATGGCCATCTCCCAACCCTATTCCTATTTTATATAGCCATCTCCAGTCTTTCTCCTACTAGCTTCCCCCAACACCTCTGGTGTACCAGGAGCAGCAGCAAGCTTGCTTCCTACCCATGCTTTGATATAACACATACCACAACCCAAATAGCATCAAATTCTGTCACTTATCATTATAAGCCAAACATTAGCAAAAAGATTTTAAACACCATCTTGGGCTTGCAGTAGTCCTACTATTAGGTGTAGAGTTTGGAGTTTGCAGGTAGTAAGAACTCAAACTTCTGGAGACCATCTCTCCAGAGCTATCAGAAGTTTCCATATACCTTTGCTTTTCATGTTGCTAGTAACGTATGACGCCTTTCTCTTTGTTATTCAAAGAATGCCAAGTTTTCAAGTATAAAAGAAGCCCCTTTCATCGTTGAAACATCAGAAATTGGTTCTGACATATTTTCTGGAGTGGAAGCTAAGGGATTAAGTGACAGGTAAGGGAAGGAGTAGTAATTAATACGTTGGCAACCAGGACATTCCTTGTTCATCTGGAGTTTGTATCTCCCCAGGTTTAAAGTGGTTCTCAACAACTGCTGGGCAACTCCCTCCTCAGAGTATTTCTACCAGATTCACTGGCCTCTGATCACCAAGGGGTAGGTGCAAGTGGGGCCCGGGGAAGCCTCACCCTGCCTTGAGGATGACATAAAGCTGAGGAATGAGGGGCAAAAGAGAAGCTTGCCCACAGCAGGGCAAATGTATTAATCAGACTGCAACCTCAGATGTTTCCTTGAAGCCATGGAGGCTCTGACACTGCTTCTCCATATACAACACAGGTGTGCCACAGACAGCTCCATACTTGTGCATGAGAATGGGAAAACGAGCCGGGCAACATTCCAGTTCAATGCTTTCCGCTTCCGTAACATCCCCAAGCTGTCCAAGGTCTGGCTGCACTGTGAGACGCACATCTGTGACAGCGAGAAGTTCTCCTGCCCGGTGGTAAGAAACACGCAGTGCTAAATTTAGACAGAGGATATCGAGGGCACATACCTTCGTGAGGGCACATCAGGTGCAGGGCCAGCACCAGGGCTTCAGATGGAGCCACCGCAATGCGTGAAACTGAGTGGCCAGCTGTGCACCCCAACCCCTGTCATGCCACAGGGATCAACAACACTGGGCAACTTGTTTAAACACATTGAGAAATACGATAGCCATTGAAAAACTCAGTTCTTGTCAATATCCCAGATTATAGTCCAGTCTGACAAACAGCTGCAGTTAAACACAAACCTGAAAAAAGGGAGAAAGTAGAACTTTTTCCATTTTACCAAATATCTTGGTGCTGAGGGCACCCTGGGGGCAGCGGCTGAACCCGGCTCAAAGCTCTCTGCTAGTCAAACAAAACCTCCCAATCCGCCATCCCAAAGAAAGTCCTCTCTGCTGTCCTGCAGTAAGTTACTGCTCTTGCAGCTGTCCTATTCTGCATGAAATACGTAAATTGTCACTGGAGCAGGAACTGAAGTTGAAGAGCAGGTTCTTGTGTGCTTAGGTGGGAATGAGGCGGAGATGCTATACGGGCATGTTATTTAGCATGGGCAGGTGTGCACTGATGCAAGGGTTCCTGAAGTGTCTTTCTTTAAAGACTTCTCTCTCCCTCCTTCACTAAGTCAGAGCTCCACTGTTGAATTTTATTTAACCTGAAATGAAAGCCCAAAATAGTCCTTGGCCAACATACAGTCATTTCAGCAACAAGTATTTCTTGCTGGAGAAGAGAAAGCATCACTCCTCACGAAACTAACTTTTCTTTTGAAACCCTTTGTCACTCCAGGAGCCGAATTAAGATAGCAGTTTATTACCCACTCTCAGTGCTAAACAGGGGGCACTGATTTGTGAAAAACTTGCAGGGTTGACAAAAATGCATTGTTGGAAACTCTAAGTTTCAAAGGCAAAACCCCAAAACCTCTGTGCTTAGATTTTTCTGTTTGTTTTTAAAGATTCCTTTAATTTTTTATCCAGCCACAGACCAGCCACAGTTAAAAGAAAACATAAAACCAGTATCCTATATCTGCTTTTCTGACAGTACTGCCAAACATCTACATCATCCTTTTAGGCACGGGGTGGAATTCCCTCCTCATCCTCTATCACAGGATAATTGCTCAATCAGACTAACATCCCTCGAGTCCACTTCCAACCCAAAAATACAGCTGGTGGTCTGCTGCAATTAAGGTTGAACCAAGCTGAGGGTTATGCTTACAAGCAACTCATAACAAGAATTACCACACGCTGAGTTTGTAAAAAGAAAATGCCCACAGCTGGGGATCTGCAAAGGTCAGGGGACAGACAAGGACCTTTAATCTGTAGAGCACTACCTCCGATACAGATCTTGTCAGCTGTGACAGGCATCATTAATGCTGGACATGGGATGATCTATATGGAAAGCTTTGGTGCTTCTTGTTTCTACCCAATGGGAAACAATTAGCAATAAAAAACAACAGAAGCTTTCACAGAGATCACGGGTTAAACAGATGGAGCTCAGCTTCCCCCTTCCTTCTTAACATGAGTTTTTTTTAAGGCAGGGTAGAAAGGGTAGTCCAGGAGGACCTGTGGTTAGCAAGTGGACACTCATCTGGGCTCCTTCCTACCATCTCACAATTGACAATCGCTCTAATGGATGCAGCACACCAAAATCCTGAGAAAATGCACTGTAAAGACTCTCCTCAAATCTCTACTTCATCAAAAAACAACAATTACAACAAAAAAACCCAAACAACCTAGAAATATGCAGCAATATTGACACAGATTTCATGTCCTTGGTTGGGAACATGAGAATTGGGGTTGGATTTTTAAATTATTTTTAATATTTTTTGGTATACATGGCTTTCTCTCTGATTTCTTGAGACGTGTGACAAACGAAAGCAGCGTATGGAACAGACCGGAGGTGTTCTAGTGGCAGAGATCACTGTACGCAGTAAGTGACTGGGTTCCCGGGGTGTTTCTCCCTTTGGGAAGCAATGAAGTTGAGAGCCACCCATGGCTGCAGCACAGGAGGAAGCAGAGGGAGGAGAAGCCCTCTGCCAGAGCCCTTACCCCTATGGCAGCAGGTGTCTTGAACAGAAGTTGGTCCCCTCCAGGCTCCAGCAGAAAAGCTCAAAGTGAGTAAAGACACCCGTTTGGCATTAATGATCGATTGCCAAAGAACTTAAACACTAAGTTAGCAATGTAAACTCTGCTCACCTGGATTTGACCTCAGCAACAGCTCAGACAAGCTCTGATAGCTTGTACGTGAGTGGGAGAGAGGTCAGGCTTAGGAGCAGCAGGAAAGAGATTTTTTACATAGTGAGTTAGTACTACAGCATGTCCATGGCTCTGGTAGGTTAACCCTTCATTTCTATCCCTCCTGATAGACAAATTGAACTGCCATTAGGTTTCCCCATCATAAAACAATGCCAGTTCCCTCTAACTGTTGCCTCCCGGATGCACCAGGATTTTCTCCCTGAGCTGGTTTAATTTGTAGAACCATGACGTCTTTTGAAACAGGTCCTTGGAACAAGGAATGCCTACATCGTGTTCTCACTAGAGCTCTTTGTGCTAGTTTATCAACTACATCCACATCAACCTGAAAGACAATTTAAAATAACAAATACACATAGAGTAACGTTATTACAGTTAATTATATTGCACCAATAAAACCTCTTCAATTTTAGAAGATAAAAGAACTGAGGATCCTTTTATAACTTTAGACAGTAAAGCCAAGAGGATGAAATACCCAGAATTTCAAAATCTGGCAAATGTTACCTGTTCTGCTTTTACAAAGCACACTGATGCACTTTGCCCTTTTTAAAATATGCTATCCCAATGTTATCTTTTATTTTATACAGGCAAAGCTTTATCCAGATTTTACACACTCTCAGGTAAGTAGCAAAGTATGACAATGAAAATAGCAGTCCCAAATACGGATTATGAGTGAATCTGTCAACATAAACCTCATAGCTCAATGAAAAAGATGAAAAATGTAGTAAATTTGACCAAGAGGGAAATATTTCAAAAGCAAATTGAATTTCTCAACATTACATGATTTGTTTTCCTCATTTTGGCACATCCTTCACTCTGGCAATAGAATCATAGCAATGGCTTCCAATACTGAACATTACTTTCTCTTATTTTCGCACCCTCTTTCCCAAAAGGAACAAGCATGTTTCACTGGGTTAACAGAGATGTCTGATAGCATTTCTATTTGCAGAGGGTTTGAAAAAAGCTTTTCAAAGCCTATTTGTTCGAACTTATTATGGTTGCAGAGCCACATTAGGGACATGCAGTTGCATTGATGGGAGTTGGAGGAGAATAATGAAAGACAGCTGATAGGGAACTACTCACATTTAGTCTGTGTTTCTCTTGCAGATATCATCTTCCACCTACTCTTTGCGATTGGATTTTGTGCTGTTTTATTATAAAAGGCAGCCCAGCTGTGTTTAACTTTTCCCACTCCTGTTTGGACCTGAACTTCTTTACTAAAGATGTTTATTTTACAGAGGAAAAATTAAAGTCACAAAAATTCCTCACGCACCATTTTACCAGATAAATAAAACATTCCATGAGCTTTGTGCGTCATATATACTGAAAAATCCCAAAGCAGATTTGCCTCTCCCCAGTCTCTGCAGGCATTTTAAACTAGTGAAAACTCAAGGGTTGTGTATTCTACCTTTGCCCACTTTTAAAGAGTTGTGATACCAACAGTACTTGTTTCTACAAGGAACATAGAAATACGCAAAATCAGCATTTCACATTTACCTTCAGGTTCCCCTTTCCCTGTCAGCCTCAGCGTGGTACCAAACTGCTCCAAGCCCTGGTCTTGCAAGGTCCTAGCTTGATCTGTGAAGCCTTTGAACAAGATGAAAATTAACCTGACATGTCAGGCAGAAAAGGATGGGGTTTACGTAGCAGTAGTTAGAAGGTCCTCAAAATTACTTACCGGACATTTCTTTCCTGGTTCTCAGCATTGTCGGTATTGATTGGCTAGGTTAAGTAACATACAACACTGTTAGGAGTAGGATGTCTTGCTGACTGGACAGACTCAGTGCATGCGGGATAGCTACACGGTATGGATGCCAATTAAAGACATCTGATGTTGGAAAGCAAGCTAATGAGCTTTACGCTTCCTTAAAAACATAGCTGGTGTCAGATACAACAAGGATCCAGGTGTTAGCTCTGTACCTGAGTAACAACAACTCTTAAAAAGCAAAAAGAAATCACTAGAAATGATTTCTAAAGAGCAGGAAATATCAGGACATGAAACAATTTCCCAACAAGAGTGATAGCAGGTTCCTTACTTCCAGTAATTACTAAACCAATATTGAACAAAACTCTTGAAAGTGTAAGAAACATTCCCAAGCCATTTCCATGAAACTTCCAGGACTCTAAATGTGAAAGAGAAGAGCTACAGCTGTTACACTTCCTATTAATGAACACAGTGGGTGTACCTGTCTCTGTACATACTGCAGCATAAACACATTATAGAGGTTTTGCTATTGTTTGTAGAGAGGAAAATTCCTGAATAATTCTATTAAATTAAGGATTTTAAGCTCCCTGTTCTTTTTAAAACCACATTGTTATAAATGCAATGCATAGCTAGAACATGGATAGATTACAGCCACAGTTTTCAAACACGCACAAATGCCCCTTACCAAGGACTCTGCTCCCCTAGGTGTAAACTTATCTATTTATAAGTAACTGAGAAAAATAAAGCTGTTTAGAAGCTGAAATTATAGCAGACAGCACCCGCCCTGACAGCCTGCAGAAAAGCAGCCTGTTTGATGGCATGCATTTGGCCATTACATACGACAGAGGGCACTCTCTTGACAGGATTGTCTGATCTAGACAGACCACAGCTAGATCTGTCACTTCGAAGTATTTCTTAGTGGCACAAGTTTCTAAAGCAGAGCTGCTCTATGGAATGTTTTGTGCACCCCAGGATATTTGATCAGAGATAAAATGCAGGTTTTTCTCCCCCATTTTCTGCTTTGCCCCCCTTTCCCCTTCCCTCCTCCTGCTAACACCCCAAGTTTCAACACCTGCTTTATCTCTCCAAATTCTTGTCCTTGCCAAGTGAGATTAACACACCAGCTTCTTCTCCAGAGCCTATTGATTTCTTTCACCTTTCTTCTGCTAACAGTCACCACTCTCCTATCACAGCTATTTGTGCAGAAAGCCTTGAACTGGGTTTCCTTGGTAGGTTGATCAGTTGTCTTCCTGATTATGCAATAAGTGTTGCTTTGGAACAAACCCTGCAGGATTGCAGCAGCTGTGAAGTGTGCCTGGGAATTCCCAGGCCACCTCCCTGCCCACCGTGGGATGGAGCCTCTGGGCATATATATCTCCTGGCTGTGTTACTGTGCTGAGTGAGGCTCAGAGAGTGAGCTGTGGTTGCAGGATGGGCAAAGCCCTATCACCAATCCAAGTCTGGATAACTATCTCCCTACAGTCCAGAAATGATTTATTGCTAAAAACAAACAAATGAAACACAACTGAAAAATAGCTCCCAAAGGCAGCTGTGGAAAGGTCTATCTGCCAAAGAAGACAGCGACATATGAAAAGATTTCAGCTCCAGAAGTACTGTTTCTTAAGAAAGCACAAGTTGTCCATTCTAAATAGCTTGCATAAAAAATTCACCTTCATTTTTCCTAACCTGCATAAGGTTCATTGCTATTTATTCTACTAAATACTATTTACCAGTATCAGAAAAAACAGTGATTGCAAAAGATTTTAGCACAAACTGAAGCTTGATAGACTTCATTTCAGAGGCACTATACTGAGAGATCTTTTTCAGCTGGCAGGGCATGAAGATGCTTGCCTTGATCTCTTTATCTGAAAGTCCAACTCAGGGCTGGTCATGGAAGCATAGGGAAATGAAGGTTGGTTACAGGGGATGCAGATAATCTCTTTAGAACCCAGTATTTGTTTTCCCATAGATTACAGTTTGATTTTGTCCCAGTTCTTCCTCCTATTTAGATGAACTCTAATGAGGCATGAGTTTTTTACACGCTTTCCTTCTCGCAGTTTGGCATTGCGATGCTATAGCACAAGGCCACTGAGTTCTTGGCAAGAAGTAGGACAGAAGTGAACCCACAGAAGTGTCAAGATGATAACAACACAGGTTGCGGCACAATATTACTAGTAGAGTGACACACATTTACACAATATTTTGTTCGTTAAATATAGGTCACTTCGCACTTGCAAATGGTAAACACCATTAACCTGGGTGGCCTTTGTTTGACAGCCACTGCAGATGCAAATAAGGATTAAGAAGGTCCAACAAAAATTGCCAATGAAAGAGTGAGTCAAATCCAACACAAAATCTCAGAAGTACCACCCAGCAAGCAAGCTGGTACTTTCCATCCTTGACACTCTATATGCAGTGTCCCCAAACAAGCAGTGCAGTGGCACTGTGATTCCTGGTCACTCCAGGTCAATAGTGAAAAAGAAGGAGCAGATTCTGGGACTGTCAAGTCAGAATTAATTACAGTCAAGCATTATGCCTTATATCCTGTGCTGGGATTCCACAATTTCAAATCTGAACTTGAGAATGAATCTTCAGTAGCTGGTTATCAGAGGACCCACAACTGATTCATCTGTAGAGATGCAAAACTAGGTCTGACCTGATACGCCCACCTCATGCATCTCCTGATAGCTCAGCCCTGAAAGGAGTGAAGCCACACCAGAGGTGTAAGCCTTTCTGCAGCGGGATCTCGACTTGGTAGCACAAGCAGGTAAACATTGCATACACTGCCAGAACTGGCAATGTATTACACAATATAAACACAGGCAACATCTCAGAGAGAGACAGCATGTATAGAAACTCATCATCTTAATCCTAATTTAAATACCAACTTCATCTCTTTATTCTGTAAAACCATGACATTTAAATGTCCCAGTCAGGAACAAGGTAAAACCCTACTTAAAATAGTATCATAAGAGCAGTGGCTCAGTACATACAAAACACATCCTAGAAGCCTGCATTAGGAGTGAACCTCCTCACCCTCTTCTGAATATCAAATCTTTCTAAGTTGCTTCCATCCAAAGGGCAGCTGTCACTCACATGTGCAGAGGAAAAAATAGCTATTGATGGCTTAGACCCCATAGCCCTTTCAAGTAGCATATCACCGTGGCCCTGAAAAGGTCAGGTCCAGTGGCTTCAGAGAAATAAATAATAATTCTTGCAGCCAGACAGCCAGGCACTCAAGGGGGAGACTAGTGTCCTGAGCTCTGCCAGAAGCTGCATTGCACCCTGAAGCAGAGAGGTCAGCCTGTTTTCCAATACACTCTTCTTCACTTTGTTGTTACAAAGAAAACATAGTACCCACCTAATGTTTTAGCCTGCTCTTTAAAAGCAATTACATTGGACACATTCCAGTTCTAAATTCTAAGAGAAAGGCTATTAAATTCCCCTATACAAAGCCCACCTGCAATGCAAACAGGTGCCCCGTGCTGCAACCCATCTCTAGCCTTCTCAGACTGCTTCCCACATTGAGCAGCCTCTGCATCCTCTCGTGCTAAATTTTCTTTGCATGTGATTTCATCCACATTAACACCCTCTTCTCACAGACTGGCTCTCTCTGAACACTTAGACACTGTGACAGAAAACATCACTGAAAGGGATCCCATCCTGTTGCAAGACAGTCTGCTTGTCTTCTTACACTCACATGCTCTAACTGGAAAATAACATCAGCATTTTTCTTCTGGGAGCAAAAGCAGCAACATACATCAATATATCTAAGACACAGACATTCATGATGTGTATCATACTGACCCTATTTTAAAAAGACAATTAAGCCACAACAGGTAGCACAGACTTGTCAGTAACATGGCCCTGAAATATGTTTTGAGAAGATCTTGCATGTTTAAACTGCATTCAGCTTTTCCATAAGCAGATTCAGCAGAGTCCTAATGATGCAGTACTGTATGACGGGAAGTGAGGCATGTAGTTCCTATTCCTCAGTGAGCACTAAAGCAGAGATCTGTCACTAAAGTAGAGGTCTTATCACCATGAAATGTTTGCACAACACTATAAATTTACATGGTGATTAATAAGCCCTGATAAGAGCATACTGAGCACTTCTCATGCAAGAAAACTTGCATTTATTTTAGCTGTATTGGAAAGAGAAATTCCATATGCATAGAAAATCAAAACAACAAATTTAAGGTTTCTGATACACAATTTAGTATGTACCTGGTGACCCACAATAACAAACCACAAGCACCCCCAACAAATGTTAATACTCAAAGGTTAATCACCTGGAGATATGTGTGCCACCATGCCTCAGTGGGTGGCAATCCTTACTCTCTGATGTACCCAGACCTCCACCCCCAGCTCACAACCAGCCAAACTCAGGCTGTTTACCTGGGTGAAGGCCAATAATGCAGTTTCAGCTTCTCTCTGGGTATATGGCCTATCTATCTCAAAGGTAATCACAGCACTCAGGAATTTCACACACGTAACCGCTGTTTCTTCAGCGTGGTTGATCCCACTGTGGACAGGTAAGCTGCTAGCCACCATAGAAGCATCACCAGTGGTTTCTATCTTTAGCAAACATAAAGAGCGCAACTGTTTTATTGCATATCCTAGATGTGGGATGCAGAGTGCAAATAAACCTGAACCTTCAAACCTGCAATGACTGTTTTCCAAAAGGTAAAGAAAAGTGGGGGGAATAAACCCAAAAATAATTTGCGGTTACTCTATCAATAATCCTTCACTGGACTAAACTGAAATTTTATTCAGGCTTTTATCCTAAGAGAGATCTTCAACCACTTCACAACTTCCTTTGGCAGTTGGGGAAACAAGTTTCCTCCTCATACCCGTTAACAGATGTGAAAACGCTTTTGCTACTAACTTGCCTACTGAGTTATTCTAGCAGAGGTCCCTCTCCAAAGCCAGCAGAAGAGTCACATCAAAAAAGCTTGCAATTCCATGGCTGTTTGCTCAATAGGTTCCTGATTGGCTTTTATTTCTTAATTTCAAGCATGTTAGAGGGACACTTTGGTTAGCAATACGCTTGCACAGTGTCAGTCAAAAAACCCAGCCAACACCGACGACAAAAGCTCATCTATCTTCCTTTTCTCTGCCACCAACTGCACCAGTCTCTCCAAACGATCAACATATTTTTCCAGTTTGCTCACCATGTTGTCCAAGATCCAAATGTGCCTACTGGGGCATATACAACCAGGTCACATTTGTTTATCATCTGGTGCCAAGTGAAACAGCATATAGTGAATAGTTTCGGATTCCACTAATTTTCTCCTGGCAGCTGGATTTCATGGCAAGGGAGGGAATGACTTGTCTGTTCCATATTCCAGGTCTTTTCATGAAGTGCCATAGTCTGATCTTGCCTGGGTCGTTCTGCCTCCTCTCTGAAAAATCTACATGCACTGCTAATTACTTAGTCAATTTTCATACTAGTTTAAAGGGGTGTTTTGCTGAGGGAAGAAATAATTTTGAAATAATACTAATTTTGAAAGAAAATAATTTTCCCACCTGGCATAATTTAACACTGGCCTCACTGGAGCAGAATAAAGGTTCATGTCATTCAAAAGCCTGCCTCTGACAGTAACCACCACCAGCAGCTGCTTACAGTGCAAAAGCAACAGAACAGATACACTGTGAATCTCAGGGTTCTCTGTAGGTCCTCTATTGTAACCTACAGCTGTCTTGCAAGACACAAAGCTGTAGGCTTGCATCCTGGCCAAATCCTATCGTAGATTATTATATAACAAAATACTGAGATATTGAAAGGAATAAAATGCAATTACCTGAGAGAAGTTGTAGATATGGGAGATCAGGGGTATCTACTGTTTAGTTAGCACAATAGCAAAGGATAATGCACTTTTATATATTTTATCTTTCTAGCTTTTTTTGAGGCTTTTTATATGTAGCAAGATTAACGCGACCTATTTTGCTTCAAGAAGAGACTAGACAAACATTTGAAACGAGTAGGGAGAATACTGACCACAGATATAGAAAATAAGCTGGAAACACTCCATCACCCATGACACCCGAAGCAACCACAGTCTGCAGTAAAAATAAAGGGCACTATCTTACTAATTTCTTAATTTTTTACTATTTTTGTAATTACCATGACATCTGGTTTCAACTGGATATTACTCATCTTCATTTCCTGCTCTAAACCACCAAACATTGTCACTGTGGGCTGTTTAGCAGCTACTATTTCCCTTCTCTACAGCAGCTGCATTTGAGCGATGAACAAACAACTGCACATTTCACACAGTCTACAAAACACTTTGTATACCTGTCAGATGAAAGGTGCAAAATATTTGTGGTAATAAGCCTTTCACAAGTGAGCAAAACTCACCCTTCATGGTTTGCTTCCCTTGACCACATTTTCACAGAGAAGAAAATTAATCTCTGCTCTGTATTTTCACCCCAACAAGCTCTTGACATGGTGATGGTCCTTGTATTGCGCTTGTCCACACACACACTAGGATGGCTGTAGGGATGAGTCCTTGATTTTGTTCATAATCTCTGAACACAGCAAGCATGATTCATCATGAGCCCAGGTCCCCATATGACTATTCTCGTTTGATTGAAAATGTGTATAACAATAAAAGGGTTGAGTCCTTCCT
This sequence comes from Strigops habroptila, assembly GCF_004027225.2. Classification (NCBI taxonomy): domain Eukaryota; kingdom Metazoa; phylum Chordata; class Aves; order Psittaciformes; family Psittacidae; genus Strigops; species Strigops habroptila. The sequence continues at coordinate 72,670,163 of NC_044281.2, forward strand.
ATGAAGTGTTCCAGCTCCCCACTTGGGAAAGCTTCTGGGCTGCGGATTGCACGCCACTGGGAAATCAGTGCCAGAACTTACGCAGATAAGAATATCAAATAGGGAGAAATTGTCTTTCAAATACGCAGTGGACAAGAAAGTACCATGTGAGTGCTTTAATACACTGGAGAGAAAGAGTGGCCATGGTTGATGAAACAGATGATAAAAAACTGTTAAGGAATTTTGCTGAGATGCTTGAAAATTTGGGCATGGCAGGAGTTGTGGGGGACTTTAGAGGGGTGCATGTGTCTAGGTTTTTGGTAATAGGGTTTACAATCAGTGACAGGATCTCCATCTAGCATTAGAAATGAAATAAAGGAATTACTAGTAAGCTTAAGCAAATTCTGTTATCTTGTAGAATATTTATCAAAAGGTCAAAATCCATACGAGCCTTCAAAGATGAAAGGGGACATCTTTAGTAAGCAGACAGATACATTACTCTCTACTCACCTCAGGTGTTCTATGTTTCAATGCAAATACAGTAAATATAGCTCCTTCAAGATATAAAATCCGAAAAGGATTGTATGAAAAGGCAGTTGAAAACAAGCAAAACAATCTGGCAACACTGGCTTCAGAAATCCTTGATAACTCTCTTCTCCATCCAGCAAACTTTCCCTCCTGGAGGGGATCCTGTTTCCCACCAGCCTACACAGCAGTGTGGTTCTGCTATAGCTACATGGCACTGTCCCATCTACCTTCAGACACCTGCCAGTGACTCAAGCCACAGGCTGATCTCAGTGCTGATGCCTAAATCCATCCAAGTGATACTTAAGAGCAGACCCAGCTCATAGAACCAGACCTGATTTGGCTGTACAAACCCAGTACAGAGAACAAGTAGGAAACTTGAATGCTAGGAAGGATATAGCAGTGCTAACAGGCTGATGTAAAAGTTTGTCTGAGAAATAGGAATTTAAATTTACCATCCTTTAGCCTAAGACAGATCAAGAAAAGACAGGAGGAAGAAAAATGGAACAGTTGTGAGGAAAGGCTCTAGAAAAAGTGAACTTTACACCCCGATAACTAGAACTGACCACAAACAAAGAGTAAACTGGTTCAGGTAACCACAGGGGAACAACCAGGTTAGACATGTCTGTTCAACAACCAAATGACAATTCTCTTGCTATAGTTCTGCCATTGCAGGTCTCTTATTTATACACAGACATTAAAAGCAACACTATGCCCCAGGGCATTGTAACTCAGACACTGAGCATATAATATCCATGCCCAGGTCTCCATCCCAAGAGTGAAATAAGTTCCTAATTCCTTTGTAATTGTCACCTGAAGGTTGAGCATAATTTTCCAAGAGGTTGCCCAAGAGTTATTGGCTTTTCTTAACAATACGTCAAGATTGAGAGTTTCTTCTATCAATTATTCCTAGGTACAAGGAAGTGGAACAACACAACACAAATAGTGCAGCAGCACGCTGTCAGCGAAAGAGCAACCATGAAACTTCTTTGATCAGTGCCCGGGCAGCCTGCGAGGTGTGGTGTTACCTGGGATCTGCTGCTGCCGCCATCCTCACTCTGGCTTTTGCAGAGAGGTTTTCAGTGGAGAGGCTTAAAACCTCTGAAAATCAGCCTGAAGGATTGCCTGGCGATGATTGTGAAGCTGGAATAGAGGACATCTTTGACAAGATTGACTAATTTTAATCTTGCTCACAAATCTACATGCCCTGAATTTCAGGGCTCATTATTAATCAAGCAGAGTTCAACTGTTTTGGTGACCAACCCTGGAAGACACTAACTTTAACTAAAGGCTTCATCCTTTGAAGCCCTAGTTCCCACCTCATGCACACACTCTCTCCTTGCCTCCCTCTTTTTAATGTGACTGTGCACACATTAAACTGCAATTTTAAAGAAAAAAGAACTGAAGTTTGGCAATATTCATCTCAAAGTCCACAAAGTGGTCTGTTTTTAGGAGGAAAGCCATCTAGCCAGGTGATGGAAGCAATGTATTTTGTTGGGCTGCAGGCAGATGTAGACAGCTATTTAAGAATCCATTTCTACTACGCTTTTTCTTTCATTTTTACTTTATGGATTGCAGGGGGGACATGCCAAACTGCTCTGTCCTCTAAAGCTGACCACAAGTTGTTGAAAATGGAATGTTTTCTTCCCCAGAGAAATTTCAGAAAGTGAGAGACAATCTACAAATAAAAGGAATTTTTTTCTTTTTTTTTTGGGGGGGGTGGGGCTGGAATATCAGAAACTGTTAAAATACACTTCTTTCATGGAAAATCATCTTTATTTGAGTGAAGAATACTGATATGGAAATTTTCCAGCCACCTATGAAGTATGTTTTTCTGAAGCATGCTCCTCTCTCCCAATATATCAATGTACACCAACCTAGGAATCCCTAGGAAGAGAAGGTATTTAACACATTATAGTTGTGGATGAGAGGAATGCAGTCAGTCTCAGCTGCTTTCCACTTTTGCTGCATGTTGAGCTGGATGCTCCCCCATTAATTTCTCTCATTTTCCTTCTAGAAATTAATCAAATCTTCAGAGCAAGAGGATTCCAAAATGCATATTTTACCCTTTTCAGATTTTTCAGGTGCAATAAGAGTAACCTGTTAGTTACAGACACCCAAAGGACTGATATTTTACTTTAAGAGGGTTTTTATATATAAATATGTGATGGTAACAGCAGGATCCAAGGCTGCCTAGGGAAGAACTGCTGCCGAATGAGTTCAGGCTCCGGTTACACCAAAGCTCTTCCACAGGCTGTTCATAGACCACAGAGCTACTTTCCTGACTTTGTATCTCAAACATGGCACTTTCCAGGCTGGTGAAGAAGTGACCATACTTCTTTCTCCATCAACTGCCACCCTCTTGTGAGAAAGGCCTTGTGATATCTACTGGGGGTGATGTGGCTGAGGCCCGAAGACACTTCAGCTCCCAGCAAAGGCCAGAGAAGGCATTAAAGCAGCTTTCAGGACAAGACTTACTTTTCTGACCCTTATACTGGCTTTTGTCTTAGTCCTTAGGAACCAAAAAGGATTTTAGTGGGACACGGGACAGATGGTGGAGTAACTGCATCACTTTTCAAGGGTGCATTGTGCTTGTGCATGTCCAAAAGAACAGAAAGCATATTCCAAGGGAGGCAAGCACCAGAAGCAGATTGCCTAGGATGTACAGCTCCTGTTCTCATGCCACATCTCTCCCCTCTGCTCGGCAGCCTAAGTAGGTTTTTTTTCTTTTTCTCTAGAGCAACTGTGATAACGAGCTTAGTCAAGTCTTGGCATGCATGCTCCTATTCCCAGTGTGGGACTAAATCAGGGCACTCTTCATCAACTACTGTAGATCTGTTGAGTCTTCAAGCAAGCTTTGTAATTCAACTGAAAAGACCCAGGACAGATAGATTTCTGTTGAATTTCCTCTGCTTTTCAGTGGAGGGAAGGATAACAGACATTCAAAACTCGTTTTCCTAGACTGCCAGGTAGGGGAGAGCCCGCATGTTGGCTGATGAACTGTCTGAACCACACAGGACTGGCACCAAGCCGGTAATCAGTAATGCTGCTGCAGCTGGTCAGATTGTAAAATCATCGTGCCTTACTCAGCTTCCGCTGCTTGCCTACCCTTAAGCAGTACCTCTCCCTAACTCAGCAACCTCACAATGACCTGGAGTTTAAAGGCAAAACTAAAGGTTATTCTGAGAAGTGTTTAAGGTAACCAGGTCATTTTGTCAGAACTGGATCTGATTTGGAGGTACTGATCTCACCCTCTTTTAGGGACAGTTGAAACAGGACATTTTGCTACCACCTCAAAACACAGTTATAGCTGGTATGCGCTCACATGTCCTGCAACCATGCCTTCAGCTGCAATGTATGATGGGAAGCAGCCTGTTGGTTCATTCCAAATGTATGCAACCAGGAAAATCACCTCACTGCAAAAATACAAAAGGATTTTATTGCAGTTTCAGATTCACAGTAAAAGCTCTTTGACCTCAGACATCCTTCTCACCATTTAACTTCTTTCTTTTTTACACATATAGCCCCATGATTTATTATTTCCTCTACAGATACGTTATACAGCAAGACTGTATCATCCAGGTAGGCCAAGTAAGAACACACCTTAACTAACAAACCTAAACCAAAGTGCAACAAAAATGCAGCAGTCTTGAGATGCTGCCTGGGTTTGGTATTTGCAAAAGCATTTTCAGTTAAAAGTACATTTCATTTTCAATAAATACATTCCAACTTTGTCCCAAATGCAGCTGTGATTCCAGACCATTATAATTAATTGACAATCCATATCTAGAACTAGCTAATATCATTCTTCAAGTAGGAAGGAACAAAAACATGCCTAGAAATTTCTCTCTTACATGGAGATTGGAATTCCTTAGTCCCTGGGGACTGAAAACCACACACAGGTGCCTCAAATGCACTTTAGTTGGAGACAAACTTATTCAGCTATACAAATCTGGGGAAATCACAAACTGGGAAAAGGAAAAGGTTGAAAGAATATCATATTAGGCAAATGCTGTAAGCATGGAGCATGATATCAAACCTTTTCCTCTGAAGAAAGGGAGCTGTGAAAGCGCTGTCCATTCAAGTCTTTCCTAGCCTTCTTCCAAAAAATCTAAATACTTAGTAGATTCCCCAGGAGAGGTGAGGATGACCAGGAACACATGTTCATAGGCTTGTAGAACACTGCTGGTTTCAATGCATCTTCCAGGAACATGTCCTGAAAACAAGAAAAAATGCTCCTCCTCTGGCATGCAATTAGTAACTCCAGCACTTATCCAATCAATCCCCTGAAAAAGGCTAGAAATTAAGGTCAGCTCACTGCTGGCTTGGGAGAATTTTAATTCATTAGTTTATTTGCTGATTGTCTCCCATTGACCAATAAGAATGTAACACAAAAAGTTACTTTAGACTTACTGCATTGCTGCTGACCTTAAACTGCTACGCAACAAAGACAAGTTTCCCATTCAGCAGATCTGTTTAACTTCTAGCATAACTGACTGACGTTTGAAGAGCTGCAGATAAAAACAGTGATTGCAAGGGTGAGGGGGAAGTAAAGGACCACATACAGTCATTACCCTTTGTCACAGAACAAATAGAGCTGCTGGTCAGTACTAATATTCCATGAATTGAATTTGTCACCACACAGCAAACACCGATGTACAGAATTTAATTGGAGACGTGTTCCTGGAAAGCCCACTGGGCTGTAATTGAGTAGTTAAAATTGTATTGCTTGCTGAATATCGGTTGGCTAATGATTGGTTAAAGATCTTGTGTTGATGGAAAATTAAGTGCTTTGTAGCAGCTGGAAACTGCCACCAGTATTTTACCCATTAATAGTCCTGAAATTAAACTGCCTGGAGGTAATACAAGAAAGGACTGCTTTCTAGGCAAGAGGATTGCTAGCCGCAGGCTTCTCTTTGCTGTATAGAAACAATAAAATTCATCCAGAATATCAAACCAAATCTACCAAGTGATAGAAAAATCCCAGTGAAAAGCATTTCCTTGAGAAATGGTGGGTAGCAATCTAAACCAGCACAGAAACATCTGCAAACAAGACGTCAGTGACAACTAAAGACAAGAAACAACTTCATTCATACTCTCATCTTCCAAAAATGTGTTACTGAAAAGCTGTAAAATATTTATTAAAACAGATTTTTTGTTTGTTTGTTTTCTGAATATGTTGTGTTAAAAGCCCAGAACTCCATCAATGTCTTGAAATGTGGCAGCTTCCAGTTACGCAAGACAGCATTTTCCGATTTCCTAAAAATGAAAGAGGGTATTTTCCTCTTTTTCAGAACTGTGGGACTTTCCAAGAAAACAAAAAGTGAGTTCCCCATTTTTTTCCAAATTTCTGAAAAAGTTGGAAATTTCCAGAGATGAAAAGCAAAATTAACAAGTTCAAAGTTCCCCTCCCCGCCACTACTCCCAGTTTTTATGCCCAGATTTAGTGTCAATATCTAGCAAAGTCCAGCACCTGAGAGCCCAGGAGCAGCTGCTGCCTCCAGAGCTTTCCCAAGGAAGAGACACATTTTTCTATTACTTTGGTGTCTGGAGAATGCAGGGAGACCACCTCACTGCACTGAGCACTGACTAATGCCGGTAAGCAGGGATGGTTTGAGCCCTGCACAAAGAGGTGAGTCACAGTTGGCAGCAGAACAGTGTATCCTGGAAAAGCCCAGGATCAGTGCAGACTCTGTTCCATAGGTTAACACTTTTCTCTTCCCTTCCCCCCAGGGAAGAGCAAAATGCTTAATCTACTGTGAGTAGAGCAAAGTCCTCCTTCTGCACAGCCAGGATGCACCAAGCAAAGGGGAAAGCAGCACATGTTATCAGCATGGTCCTGGGGCCAAGTACAATGCCAGCAAGAAGTCTGTCAAAAGATCACTTATTTGTGTGTAATTTACCTAGCTAGATTCAATGGCCTGTGCTCGGGCTGTCTATTGCTGCAATATGCCTTTCTAAGGTAACATGACAGAAGATAATATACATGTATTTTTAAAATGACATAACAATGAATTTGGAAGCTACATAAGAGGCAGACCTTCAGTGATCACAGCTTTCATAAATCATGCACTTGCAAGGTGCACATAGCAGATTCCTAAAGAGTTCAGATACAGACTGAAGTGGCCTGAGTACAGACATCCTAATTAGAGATATTCCAACAACTGGATCAGATATCCATTTAGATCCAGAGTTTTGCTCTGTTTGAATGAATCACATTTTTAACCTGCTGGTCTCTGTGTCAGTGTTAGACACACAGTAATCCTTGCTGAGTGTTTTGGCTTGTGCTACGCTAGTGAAGTGTGTAGCGTAATAAAGCCCATAAAATAAATTGCAAAGAGGATGGTTGCAGTTTTAGTCACAATAGCAGTTTTCAATATTTTTCAATATTCAAATTCAATATTCAATTTCAACACTAGCAGCATGGCACCCGAGCTGCATTCTAGCATGGAGAGTAACATTCCCTATTTATAACAGGCCTCACACACTTTCTGCAAGAGCTACAAAGAAATATAAATCATTCTTTAAATAGCTAATTGTAAGGATGGAGTCCATGCAGTTTTGGATACGCTATAGTCATTGGGAACCACATATATCCTCAAAAAATGACAGCCTTTGACCAAGTGTTTATTACAGAATTGAATATTAACCATAAAAAACTAGGAAGCATTTATTTACTGTTAAAACCCAAATTTGCACTAAGGAAATCATCACCACTTGCAACACTATCCCATTTCAATATCCCATAGCGTAAAAGACAAGTGCTGTGCAGTACATTCCTTCGTTACCTCAGCACAGCACTTCCTTACCGTCATAGGTAAGAAAAGCTAAGAGTAAAATTCTGATAAAGCCAAGCTGATTCGTACTTAATTTTGCTCCCTTAATGCACTCCTGCTGACCTGTTCACTGATACAACTACTTTCTCATTTTGAAATCAAGAACAAATAGATGCTTTCCTTACCGTGATGGTTTCAGGTGGTTTTTCACACCGTACCTGTAAAGCTCTAGAAAAAGTTATAGTTATGCTGTTTTCCCAGATCTTTAACCCACATCCAGTTCTTTATATTACTGGAATACCTAGATCAAAGACCAAATTTCAACATTTTTGGCCTAATATTCACAGTGGAAGAGACCATATTGAAACTGAAGAGCTTGCAGGATAGAGGATGCAGCAGTTGACAATGACTAAAAACAGGACAAACAGAAGTAACTATATGGGATCATGGGTTACCTAAGTAACTCTTATGCAATCAGCATCGCTTTTTTTTCTTATGATGTGCCTCTGAATCAAGAGTTAAATCCAGTAATTCAAAGGGAATTAACAAGTTTTGCACCTAGGAAGTCTTTGATTAATAATAATAATAAAAAAATCATTTGAGAAAAGAATGTCGGTAAGAAATTAAAAAAAAGTAATCAAGCAAACAAAATTTTGCAAGATGAAAGCTAACCACTCTTCCATAGAAACATGTCAATGTTGTTTGCACAAACCCTGTGACAACCCAGAGAACTGCATATTATTCCCTGCAACCTCAGCAGGAGCTCAGCAAGGCAGACATGAGCGGGAATAGCTGCATTAGATGCTCTTGGACATTCTCTACCCGGGCTTAATAGACAGGCTCATTAACAGACTGCAGCAAGATCCCTGGGAACATAGAGCCACAGCCCACAATTTGATAAAGAATTACAATCTGTAGCATCAAACTGCTCAAGCTTCAAGCCATGCAAACTGGGGAGGAATAGAGAGGGACTTCCCCCAGCCTCCAGTAGAAATCCACGTAACCAGCAGTCACTGTCTTAAGATGACTGGAACTGACAATCACAAGGGATGAAAAGTTTATTTACTTCTTCAATATTAAACTCTATTTTAACTCTGGGCACTGAATGTCCGTCAGGAAAGTTTCAATGTCTGAAAAGCATACAGAAACTCTCTACTGTAAAAGTGGCTTTGTTGAGAAAATCCTTTTCCAAATCATTGCAATTTAATGGGAAAAATCCATCTCAGACTGAAATTCTTCTTCACCATATAGATCTATAGCAAATAGTATAGATTTGCTATAGATCTTGGAAGCCACTAACAGACTAGAAAACCCGTTGGTAGGCAGTGTCCCATTAAAGCAGTGTTTTCAGGTTTGTAAGCTTGTGAGTAGGCTGGCTAAATCACAGAGGTGAATGCACTGTATAAAAACAAGTTATTATGTGAGGGTGTAGCTGTCAGTATAAAAGATGGTTGAGTAAGCAGATGGAATGGCAAAGAGCAAGAAGTTGGCAACAGTGCTAAGGAGATCACAGAAGCAACAACTGATATTCTACTGAAAGAGGTGAGTCACTTAAGAAAAAACCCTAAACTAAATAAATGTTGCTTGCTTTGTCCATTTCTTGGGCAAAGGTGCTTCACTGGTGTTAACAACTCCCTGTTGCCAGAGAGTTAAGACTTCAGTGATACTGCTGATCTCTTCTTCTCTCCCTTGTGACATGATGCGTGTTTTGGTCTTTCACAGTAAGCTCCTTAAAAGATGCTAGGAGAGTTTAGATATGAGGAGCATCTTCTTTAGAATATCTAGTTCCATGTACCAGTCTTTAACAGCTACTATATATTCACTTGTTTTGTGCATTTGCACTTTGGGGCTGGAGATGGGAAAAGGAAAGGGGATGGAGAAGCAAAAAAGAAGAAATTCTAAGTTCTTAACTGTTATGACAACTATTTTATGCATGGCAACCTGTGAGATAATGAATCAATGTATACTGGTATGTATTTTTGAAGAGCATGTGGACTTACTGCAAGACTGGAAGTAAATAACACTGAAACCCACAAGGAAAAAAGGAACAGCAACAGCATGGATGCTAATGTTTTCTGAATAATGAAGTAGTACTGAGGAATATAAACTACAGCAGTGACTCCATGGAACTAAGTGAAGCCTTGATACACCTCCCCAGATAAACATCACAGGTTTGGAGTTTGTTTTTATTTTTTCCTTTTTTTGTTGTTGTTCTCATTTTTAAATATTTTTTAAATATTTGGATTGCAAAATTTGGAATAAAGAGAATGCAAATGAGATGGAATCCAGCTGGGTGTTACAGAAGTGTTTCCTAATTTATCTTCTTGCAAAAACTTCATCCAAAAAATACAATTTAAAAGCACCACTTTAGAATGAAACAGAAGAGAAGGAATGTAAAGGAAGACTCATTGTTTCCAGCACTCGGAATCTCCAGAGCCGCTGGGTTATGCTCCGGCTTTGTTGGGAGGCTGAAGTCAAACACCTTCTACGTTAGTTCCTGCTCTACCTCTGAATATAGGACCCTCTCCTTACATTTGGTCAACAAGCTGGATCTGGATATATTACTCTAATACTAAATAATTAATGATATTACTTACACCAAAGGTATTACAACAATACGTGGGTGTGTAAAATGAAGAATGGTATGTGACTACGTATCAGGAGGAAGTCTTGCAATGACCTGCACTCCACACCATGGGTTGAAACATGAGTAAGCTTCGGATCTCAGCACCCAGAAGAGAACAACAAAGGGTGTTACCATAGAACAAGTCTTTTCTGTGGAGTATGCACAGCATGTGGAGTAGATACTTCTTAGTATGTTCAAGCAGCTTTTAGTCTTTACAAAGTGACTGAACAGATTAACACTGTCCACATGTTCCTCTGTTACTCAGAATTATCTGCCAAATACTCATATAATTAATGACCGATTTCTCACTGATTATGCTGATTTGACATTTATAGAATTTATAGCATTCATTGCGTGCTCCTGCACTCAGAGGGACAGATTACATTACATGATACAGACATGGGCCCTGTTTGGATGCCATAATTGCCTCAAGGAAAGTTTTGCGTTGGCAGTTGCCAGTTACAAACAGAGATGTAATGTGGGAATATTTTCTAGCATTTGCCTTCCTATTACATACTTCTACCAGGAAGCATCTTTGGATTGCTACAGAGTGACTCAAAATGCTGTGATTGCAGTCATAGAGAATTCATTTAAAGCCTGTCAGAGAAGCTCAAAGCAGAGTGCTGGGACAAACCATACTACGGCAGGTGTTCTGCTTGAAAGTTTAAGAAAGGAGGAGGCTGTGTGCCGAAGAGGCAACACTCAGGAGCTCCAAGTGGCCTCAAAGGCATTGTTGTCCGATGGTACAGAGATTAATCTTGGCAGTGCACACATAGCTGCCTCAGGCTTAAAAGGCACCATGAGCTAGTGCCTGAAGTGCCATCCCAAGATGTACAAGACTGGGGCTGAAGACACAATTTGCTTCTGACTAGTTAAAGTATTTCTTGGATTGGTATAATCTGTGGCAAATCATATTGCAAAACACCCAAGCTAAGCTGGAAAGTGCCAAGACATTGTGATTCAGCATTTCAGAAAAAATAATGCAATTCTCTTCAGCTAAAACTGGCCTTTTGCTTTTTAAGGTTTGAAAGATCCTCAGAGCAAACCAGAATTCAGTCAGCTTTCTGAAACTGCTAGAGAAAAAACCCAAACAACCCTTCCCAACCAGCTCTAACACTGGTATCTTCTAGAAAGTAATTTGTAGGGCATACCCTGAACCAAAATCAGCTCCTTGTAAGAGAAAATGATAGGGCTGACAGCAAAAAGCCTTTGGCAGCAACCACACAGGGCTCAAGAGCTCAGTGTAGCCGAAGAGCACTACTTGCCTGGGTTTAGCCATGAAGTGCTTTCCCTTCTGCCATTTGTTATAATTAACAGACAAATGAGCCCCCTTCTCTCCCACTTCCTAACAGAAAATACCAACTTCATAGCACAAGCAATATGCTTCAAGATCTGGCACAGGTACAAAGCAACCCACATCAAAGGCAGGTCTCACCACAAGCAGGTAAGTTAAAGGAGCACCATGGTAACGCTATGTTAACTAACACAGAAAGCTTACACAGAGGCAGTGATCTTCAACTTCCTCCCTACCCCAAATTTCCCATCTTCTGTCACAAGGTTTCATGAAATGTCAGTAACTACCAACAGGAGCATGGGAGCATCACCAGAATTTCAGTGTTTTTTACCAAGGGAGAAAGTATTTCAGTATCATGCTCCAAGATGCATGAACTGCAACCACCTGTGAGCTCAGAGGCAGAAGAAACATGTCAGATGGGACAGAGCTCCCTGAGAAAATCCTCCTGGCTTCTCACAGTAATAGTCTTCCCCTAATGCATTCCTCCAGAAAAGCCTGGAAAAAGAATACAGTATTTTTGCATCTACTGGAAAGCTGCAACCAAACTGGGTCTTACCAAGGATGACAGATGCAAGTCTGAGTCAAGTATTAAGCAAAACCTTCCCCCGTGACAGCACTTCCCACTGAAATTGGGAAGACATTAGTCCAAGCACTATTGTCAAATGAAAGAACCCCAGAATCACAGGATTAGAGGGGAAAAAAAAAATTAAAAAAAAAAAACAAAAAAGCCATCACAGAAACACATAATCCACCTCAGCTGCTTTTGAACAATCTGGTCCAGAAGGGCTGAAAAATTCTCCTGCTGAACCTGAGAAGTGAAGGAATTAAGAAACTTCTTGGCACCACAAAAACAATCAGCATAAAGAAAAGCCAGGATAAAGTTACCTAAGGACGACTGGTCTGAAGTGGCTGCTGACTCAATTTGGATAGTGGAGCAAAGCTGCTGGCTGCCATGTGGATAGGAAGTGTTCCAAGGTGCTTGAAATGCCACAACAAGCCTGAAGGTGTCTAGTACATTAACCAAGGCATTGGCAAGGTTCACCAAAGCAAGAGCTGTTGCAGCACTTGCAACAGACAGGAGTCTTCCTTGGTACTGAAGGGCACACTCAGACCATGCTGTCACCAAGTGGCAGTACATCTGAACCTCACACACTACAGTTCCCTCTTATTTCTCTTTTTATTCAGCTGGCTCCAACTTCTTTGCCTGTCACCAGATTTTAATTAAATAATCCTAATTAATCACACCATCTTTAATTGTGCCAGTGGCATCCTGAGTTTGGATTCAATATGTATTGCAACTCAGGGCAGGTCAGATTTTACCGCTTGTCATGTATTGTTTATCACATTTCAGTTGGAAAGAAACAAATGGGTATACGCGATGCAGTATAACACTAATTGAGAGATGAAGCAAGTACCGCTAGCAGTGAAGTGCGAGCTTGCCTCAGTGTTATGGTTGTTCATCTCTCTCCATCTAAGCCAGAAGTTGGATCATGTATAACATAGGCAGGGTAGAAGTTCTTTTCCTGGACAGAAAAGCATAGCAGGTGATGGGGAAGAAGGCAGGTAGTACAAGGTTTTGTTTATTTCCTTGGGGTGTTTTTGTTTATTTGCTGTTCAAATATTTCCCTTGGTTCTCCAGTGAGAACTGAATGAACACATGCAGCCATGTGAAGCAATAGACATGCTCCTCTGCTCAGTGCACCACCAGGTACAATATGCATTTAATGCAGGATGGGTGGTTTAATTTGCTTTGAAACTGAGTGGAACCACAACAGCTGAAGAAGTTCCAAATCCTCCAGCAACCTAGGTGAAGAAACACCAGCAAAAGATCAGAAGTTGCAGATGGCACTTAGTACCCTCCATGTTGCTCGGAGTACCAGCAGTGCCCTGCAGAAAGGGGCTATCAATGGCTGCACCAAACATCTACTGGCATTTTTTTCTGCTCATATCATTTTCTTTGACCTTCAAACTTTTACACAATCAAGACCTCACAGGTAGTCCAATATGACTGGTGACAAAGGTCATAAAACTACCCAGGCAGAATACGCTGCTTGTCTGTTTACAGCCAACATGAATGTTTTCTGTTCTCTTGCATTCTGTTTATTCTCTAAATTTTTTCTTCTTTTTAACAAAGTTTTCAGCACTGCATATTCTTCATTGGCTATTGGGAACAGATCAAGCATGGTTTACTGCTACAGTGCCCGAGTCTCATTGTATCTTGTTCACATGAAATACCCCACATGCTCTGAAACAGGTGTAACCCAAATAATCTATGCCTGAGTTTGCCCTGAATATGCAGCTCACAGGATACGGTCATCCACCCCAGCCATGGCCTGAAATCTTCTAAGGAAAGTTTGCAACACAAGAAGTAGGTCCTTTCCAAATCATCTGGGGCTGGGACACAGGTCTTGAGCAGTATATGTTAGTGGGTTGCTGCATAAGATCTAATAGTGATATCAATCAAAGGTACTAGGTGATAGCAATTCAAAGCACAAGGTCACAAAAGATGTAGAATTTCATGTGATGCATTTTGTCTTGAATTCATTCTCCATTAGAATCACTGCTAGGTGAGCTGCAAGTTCAGGTCTTCTAATCCACCCTCTACCCAAACCAGGATCAATTATGCCTTACATCAGCACGTTCCTCTACTGCCAACCTTACTCAAGAAAAATCCTTGATCTTGTAATATATTTATTGCAGAGTCCTCTCTATCTGTAGCAAATTAAATCTGGGAAACATGCTAGCTTAAACCCCACTGAACACAATGGAAATCCAAGTGAAACATCTGTGCTTAAGTACTCACCACGTAAAGTCTGTTTAGTGATTTTTCAGGACTTCTCACAGGCTAAAGTACTTTTTGAGAATTATATTTGATGTAGCTAAACAAAAAAGCACCAAATTAATCCCTTTTGCGAGTCTATTGCAGTGACTGTAGAGTAAATGCCATTAAATGTACCTGTTACACACCTGTATATCATACACTGATTAATTTGGTACACAAAGTCATTTACTCACTTCATTCCAAACCCTTACTAAACATGGTGCAGGGGTTATAACTTAGCTACAGGAAGTACCGATTGCCTGAGTTTGAATATCACTATCTTTTTTCCTCGATGTATTTCCCTGAACTGCAACATACCCCTACATATTATTAGTCAAGCAAATGGCTTTTTTCAAAGTCAGTAGCTTCAGCTGGCACAAAATTGAAATTGACAATCCCTTATCTGCACAACCCTGAAAAGCCATATGGGCTATTGAAACAACCTCAATCACAGTCCCTAAATATCTGAACCCATTTTTAGGCACCAAACCACAAGTGCCTTCATCAGTAATAACCAACTTCAACAAGAAAGGCTTAATTACAGTCTAAATCCACAGTTTAAAGCAATGTGTCTTTTTGTGATCTTGAACTATGGTGATCTCTAAAGCCTTCTAAAACTTAGCTCTAGTGGTCTTTTTCAACTGATTTCTAAAGAAATATGTACAATTACTTTGGAAATTAAAGACTCTGCCAGTACTCACCAGACAGCATATTTCTTTGGCCTTTTAAATCTATGCATCTAATGAAGTCCCTGGAATTAAATCACAAAAGCATCGGAAACCTTACCTCACAACAAGCTACAGCCTGATCTTTAGTTGAGACAAAACTGACCCAGTCCAGGCTTGGGCTGAAGCACAAATAGAAAGAAAAGACTTCAGAACATTATAGGCATTCTGCTTTGCTCCTGTAACAATGTATAAGCAGAAGATCTACAGGCAAGCTCTGTGTGGCATCATCTCTAGTCTGAAAGGAAAAAAATATCCCCTATATTATAATGTTTCTATATTAGAGATGGACCCCAAATCAGATCAGAGCTCTTCAGAATATCAGAACAGAATATCAGAGCTGAACTCCAAAGATTATCCTTTAGGTTAAGCACAGGTGAACAGATGAGGTCCAGGACACAACACATGAAGGACTATAACAGACAGCTTAGCAAACCAATGTATTTATTACTCCAGCATCAAAAGCATGGTGTTTTAAATTAAAAAAATATCATTTCTGTCTCTCTTGTTCAGCAAAATTACTCAGGATTGACATTGACAAATCAAAACTTCATGGCTATCTATACTGTAAATAGAATTTTGTTGTTTCAACAAAAGTGTAACCACCTAAACAAATTACAGTACTGTGATAACACCTAGAAGCAATCCCAGTGGTCTTTAAACTTTCCTCATCTAAATATTACACGTCAGATATTGCTTACGTTGAGCATTAGCTTTTTTCTCTTTTATTAGTCTGTAGATCCAAAGTTTAAAGTCACCAAGACAGATTTGCTCAGTTTTTACTTCCAGTTTGAATGGTCAATAGTCAAAGTCTGTTCATAAATTGTCATGTCTGCTTCTCTTGGCCACATTTTAACCTGGCGGTAGAGAAGGTTAAGTATAGCAAAATGTTCAGGTAAATGTGTAGGCATAAAAACAGAACCCAACTATGAAAACTACTGAACGAACAAATTGGAAGATTCGGTTCTTAGTCATGTTTCAGGATTGGATTTGAAAGCCTGGATTTGATGCAGAAGCCAAGCTCTGCATGGAAAAAAAACAACAAAATTGTGTTGAGCTTCAAAATGTCAGCAGACCCTCAACTTTGGTAGGCAGTTCTCATTTTCATCAGGAGTTAAAAACCATGAAATCTTCATGAACTGCTGCAAGCTGAACCTGTGATCATGTGTATCCACTGTGTCTGCCCACTTCATGTTTGAGCAGCCCCCATTGTCATTAACCTTTAGAGAAAGAAAAGACCTGATAATTTAATCTGTTCACAGACTTTCTGCAGAGCCTTGCTGTCAAATCAATGCAGCCAGGCAGCATATGTGCTGGATGGCCTCCAGAGCTGATGCGCAACGTATGTCATTCAGTGCTTTTGAGATAGGAATGGCTCTACTTTGTTTGAGATTACACAGAGACAGCTTCATTAACTTTTCATCTATGATTCTTATCAGATGGAACAGAAGTGATCAATGCCAAATATTTTTTGTGTAAGAGTTTAGAAGAACAAATGTTTTGGGGACAAATTCTGATCCCAAATACAACAGTGCAAATCCGCAGGCTTACATATTTTTCAGTCAAAATCAGTAGAAATATCTGTCAGTTTTTATGATCAGAGTCAGCAAGTCAAGATATAAACCAGACACTTTTAGTTCCTTCAAAGTAACTGGTGACAGTTCATACTTGCGTCTACATAATATCTACAGTTATCTTAAAAGTCTGTTTCATCTAGTTTTAAAACCATAGACACTGGGACACACCACTTGAGCTCTGATTTAAGAGAGAATGCAAGATCATCAGTGGTAACATGGAAGCAGCAAATTCAGTCAGATCCTTCAATTTTATGCAATAGCTGTACCGTTCAACAAATTAAGTGTACAGCTGCTCTTGGGCACCACAAACCAACTGCAAATATTCAAACATGTGCAGTCTCGTTATTTGATCAGCAGTTTTACACACATCCATCTCTTTTACCTAAGTGCTTTAACGTAGTAAGAATGATTTATAATATCCTGGCGCCAAACTTACCACTGTCAGGGCAATTATTTAGGCTGAAGGTTAGTTCTTTTCATGTTTATCACTCAACAGCCTATTGCATTTCAGTAGATTTCACAAGACCAATAAAAAAAGGCTTCTTATATGTTACCAAGAAGTGATTAAACTCCAGCTTTATGTGGTAATGACCTTTAGCTCCACTCTGTACAGCTCACACTGGTTGCACAACCTCATCAAGAATCACTTTTAATCAGCATTCAGGGATACCCCACAGCTGTATATTCGCTGGCAAGTATCTAAATATGCCTGTGAATCCTGCTGTCAGTAATGGAGATGGAAGAAAGATGGAAAACCACTCCTTTCAAATTTTTTTGCTCCCTTCTGGTGCATATCCTTTATCTTTTGAGTGTCAAGTGAATTGAACACAAGGCAAATGATTAAACTGCTAGTGTGATATTTGAAAGTGTTAATGTGACTAGTGATGCTCTAGTTAAGAACAGAAAATGGATCTAAACAGGGAAGGCAAACTACTGAGCTTTCTATCACCTATGAAAACTAACAAGAGAAAATTTGAATTATCACATGCTTAAAAACCACATGCATGCATGTCAAATTAATACTTTGACAATATTTTGAGCCATAACCTTTTCAGAAATTTCAAAAATTACTATCTTGATACAATCCATACAGAGACTTCTGCGTCATTTGTCATCTCTTTTCTTCATAATTTAGTCTTGAGGGGAAAAAAAAAATAAATCATCATTTTCATTAACTGAAAGCATTTTTTTCCAATCTTATGATTGACTCACGACCTATGTGAGTAGGTCTGCCTTGAGTTCCTCTATTTCAGAACTGGGTCATAGGTGATGTCCACAGCTGATCTAGGCTATCATGTCATTGTTCATGTGGTTTCATCACTGAGATCACAAACTACAGCATCAATCATTCAGAAACAATAAAGAACACATGTAACATACACAGACAAGCCTGCAGTGTCTTCTAGGGCTTATGAACATGTTTTCTCACACCTGCTTTCAAAACAAGCTGAAAAAGGTCACCCACCATTAGCAAGCCAGCAAGACTTTTGATCAAGAGCCCAACCTACCAGACTCAGAGATGACACACTCACTACTCAGAATTGCTTAGGATTCCCAGAATGTTTTTTAATGGTGAACTAATCAATAGTCTTCATTCATCAGGAAACAACTATATAGTTGAAAGGTGACAAACCACCACAACTTGGGTAAACTTGCTGTTCAAAGGAGGTAAAAAGCCATGTGCTTTGTGTACCAGGGAGAAAGGGTGAAGAAGGAAAAGCAGTTATAGCTTTACATGTACAGTTAGCTCAAGTAATTGGCTTTGTTTCCACCTCCAGTGACTCTGCTGTCCTTTCCCCCCCATATCGGTATACAAGATGCACCTAGGAGCCTAAACCATAGATAGTGTTAGTCCCTCTAACTCTTTTGAGGTGGTGAGGCAATGTCCACTTACGTGGAACAGGGACCTGATGAACTACTAATTATTAGTATGTATTGCATACCTTGTAACAGCATTGACTGCTTTGTTTCCTATATGCAAGATGCACACAGACTGGAGACAAGAGACTCGCACACCAGTATCATCTCTTTACTCCAAGTTTGGATCTGTCTCACTCTTTTTCTTTCATCCTCCTCAAACTGATATTTACTAAAACTTTAGATAAGATGGCAATCAGAAGGTCTAGGATGACAGTGAGTGTTGCTGCAGGTGCCGCCACTTTTATTCATGTCCACTGATACAGGCAGGTTCTCCCACCCCAATCAAGAATACTTAAGATCATAAGTGAAAAGTATTAATATTGGTTTACTCTTCAAATATCATACAGGAGTCAAATTCCAGCATCAGTCAAACCAGGCCTGGATCAACAAAAGCTTTGTGATCTTGACCAGTCCTGACAGTATTAAGCGAGTGCTGAAAGGACTTTGGTATTGAGTCTTATCTCTTGGATCATGAGGAGCAAACTTCTTCCAAAGATCACATCCACAGCCTTTGGAAGTGGAGCCAAGAACCTCCACCTGCCAGCCCAGCTTACATACCTCACCGCACAGCTGAGTCTTTCTCAAGCAGCATTAGGCACAAGAGCCCTGTTACTCTCATTTCATAGATGGAGGAAGACAAAAAACCAACCAACCCTCACTTAAATCAACACAAGAAGTCCCTGATGAAGCAGGCTTAGCCTACTTGCCAATCCAGCAAGTAAAACACCACCCTTTGCACACCTTCAGAAGGAAAGGTGCATCACAGTAAGATAACGAGCCATCCCGACTGCACTGAGAGCCCCTACCATAAAGGAGCAGGCTACTTCATGGGCCACTTGAGCTGCAAGGGAAACCCAAGCCACAGTGGTTGGATGTGATTAAGGAGAGCCCCCTACACAAAGTAGTAGAGAAAAATATCAGAACATGTTTGCTTCCTCAAAGCATAAATTAAAAGGCACCTTTTCTCAGTGGAACAAGACTTACTCAGTGCCCCATGCATAGTCTGAGTAAATGAGAGCTCAAGTGTGCAGCTTTTGCAGGGCTGGGGTTAGCTTTCAAAATGCACTGCTCTCTTCTAAAGCTATTGCGCAAGAGTTGTGTGTTTAAATACACATTTCTAACCTGCCAAAATTGCTCTTTATATTTGATCAGGAATAATTTAATTTTTTTTTTTTTTAACCTTTGAACCTGTTGCAATGCAGGTTCAAAGGTTACCTGGGTGCAGTGTTGCCTGTTTATTAAAGCCACACACTGATGATTCAGGGCTTAGTCCTGCCACAGGAGCTGTGGAAGCACCAACCCTTGAACACCCACTTGGAGTTGTAAAGCAGTGAAGGAAGCGAGCTGTACCAGCCCCTCCACCACCCTCCTCCAGCGCTGAAGGAAGGTAAGCAAATCTTTCCTGAAGAGCCCATGTTTCCCAAGTACTAGACCTCCTGCTCCTGCAAAGAAGTACTGCAAGTGGGATAATAGGTTTAATCTGCTGCAATGCCTGGAACCAATGCTGTCTACTAGTCAGACTGTGTGCTGCTAAGGGCAACAACTGTGTAATTGGCTGCATGTTACTAAAGAAGCAAGTCTGGGCTCAGGGGTGGCCTACAGAGAAATCACAGCCTGAATCAGAGCAGCCACCTGAACACTCCCTGTTGCTACAGAATGGCTGGAACTGGAAACCTGACTATGTCCGGGCTGAATCTGTTTTCTTATCAGTCTGTTAGTTATGTCTATTTAAAGATACAGCACACACAGTGTCAGTGCCAGGCTCCCATTCAGACTCATATCTAAAAGAGGTCCAGAAACAGTAGAATCATTTGGTTCCACAGCGTCGTGGGTAGGCTTTGAAATCTTGTCAGTAAAAATTTGTTATATGTTACAGAAGCTTATTGGCAACATTTACTACTTCCAATAGGACCTTAATCCCTAACTATGAACACAGAAGCTGGCTATAATGCCTTTTTTAAAATTGTAAAAGCATGGATCTTAGAGCATGGCACGCCAGGTTGCTGCCACGGCCTTGGTACAACTGCTTGGTGCAGCTATAGAGGTGGAGTTTCCTCCAAGCTCTTGCTTGTGTACAGAGCTGCAGCTGTAACAAAGGAGAGGAGACAAACATTAACCAGAAGTCAAGCTGCAAGTAAGAGAACTGGCACAAAGGAGACTGCTCTTCCAAGTCCTGAGCCCATTGTCCTGTTCATACTACCTTCTCTGAGAAGATTATTTATGTCCCTGTGTAGTTACTCTGCTTTACAAAAGCCAGAAGGCTGCCCTTGAAAAGTGTAGCAGAGCAATAAAGAAGAATTATTTTCATAGCATTAAGAAAACAAACTGGAATTCAAAAATCCTTCAAATAAAGTGAGCCAACACTTCCCACATGCACAAAATTTAGATCCAAGTCTTGAAGTGACAACAGAAAAAACTGTTCACTGAGCTAATGCTTTCCATTTATTTACATCCTCTGCTATTTGCTATAGGTGGATGAACTATTTTGGCATCTTCGGATAGCAAAAGCTCATGCTGTGGCATAACCTTAAGATTTATTATAAAAGCTCACCTATCCTCTATGCAAATCTTTTGTAACAGTGACAAGAGAAAGAAAACAAGTTGAACTCTGTATACATACTCTACCTACTGCTCATCTTAATTCGCTAATGGGCAGGAAGATGCAGGTATACTTTTTATATACATGTACAAAAAGAAGCAAAGGTTGAATTATTCATAACTCTGCTTTATTTTTTGGCAGAGAATTACTAACAGCAAATGGATTTGTGCCTTTCAAAAATCTGGAGTTTATTCAGATCAGTTAAGGCAGTATCAAAAATGAAAAGTCTAAAAATTTGCATGTCACTTCTTGTGCATATCAGGCAAAGAGCACCAGCTGTATTGTAATTTACGAGCATTAAACAGAACCCATCATTAAGGAGAAGCTATCCTCCCAAAGGCTTTTTATTTTGCATCCTTTAATCCCATTTATGTTGGAGCTGTGAGACTCACAGACTCCAGGCTATGCAGTGTAACTTTACCAGCTCAGGGACCTCTGCTTTACATGCTGGGCTTCTGACAGGCCAGGTAGGACAGTGCTACAGGCATGTTCTCACACTCGCAGCCAAGGTCAATGCATGAGGTACACAGCATTGCTACCTAACAGCTCATCAGAGACAGGGCAAATTCACTGCTATTTTTCTTCCTCCTGGAAAAATAACAGCCTGAGGCCAGATATCTGAAGGGGGAAAATGCTCAGAGAGACACTCAAAGAAGGTGACAATGGAGCTGGCTGGGCTGGGAGCCTGGCCTTCTTACCCCTCTCTGTAAGGGATATTGCCTTTCTCTAAGCAGTAGTGCACTCTGACTGGCACGATTAAAGCTGAATCTCACAACTTCATTTAAATGTGCCACAGGAACAGGTCTAGGTAGGCAAAGCCAAAGGCAAAGGAGTTTCACACAGAGCAAGCTATTTCTTTTTCATCTTCATGTAAAGCTTACAGCAAAAATCAGTGAATTTAGTCTCAGCTTTCCTAAAAGTGTATCTGCATTGCTAAATAATATCACAGTTACAGTGTAAGTTAAGTTAACTTTACATGAATAGCAGAAAAGCTACAGCAGCAATAAAAACATAGTTGTGATTAGTAGATGCTGTGTGTTTTAGCAAGCCAAGGTCCAGGACAGGTTGTATTCTGGATGCAAGTACATGCCATGTTATTCCATCACAGATATACTTAGTCTAGCTAAGCAGATTATACTGAAATCATGCAGCATAGAAACACTTTCATATGGGCAAATTGTTAAAGTGGGAAAACAATTCCAAGACCTGAGGTCAAGGTACTAAAGAAGAGAGATAGAAGAAGCTGCTGTTTTCTCACCCTTGCAAACTTGCTGCAAAATTCCAATTATATTAGACAAGGATCAGAGAGAAAAATGCAACTGCAGCAGCTATAAACTGTCAAAATTTTAAGTGAAGAAATGTATCTGCAAACCACAAAGAAAAACCTTGTCATAGCAGGAAACAAAACCGAAGTCTGAAACATGATTCACTGTTATGTTGTGCAAATAATTACACACATGAAAGTCTATACCACAGCAGAAAGAACTAGGTAGCTTTGGCAACAAAAAAAAAAAAAAAAACCCCAAACCCAAACCAAAACAACCAAACACCAACACAAACCAAGAAAAGCACCAAAACCCAATAAACCAAAGCCAGCAGCAGAAACGGGGATCCAGCCCACCAGCAAATACATTACAGCAGTATATGAGAAATACTGTACTCAAAGCATTTTTTTGGTCTCACAGGTTAGAGAGCTCTGTTCAGCTTAATGTACCTGCAGCTATAGAAGGAAAATTGCTGTTATTGAGAGTACAGTTTTATACACACAGAAAATAACAGAAAATAGATTATAAGCAATAGATAATAAATATTATTTCAAAAGGGTTTGTTCTACTTTTTACCTAGCTCTTCAGAAACATACAAACCTCAACCTCCTTTCATCAACAAAGAAAAAACTCAGCAACTTCCTCTGTATTGTTTTTTTCTCTTACCACTCCAGTTCCCACATGCAAGTTCCTCCCATTTATAAGCTCCCTTCCCAGCATGCTTTTCTGCTTGCTGGTTTATTTAAACCAGGGAGATGGAGCTAGCTGTAGTTTTTAATGAGTGCTACCTAATTTGTGTTGGTTTGCTACTGTGCTGGTAAGGTTCCCTTTTACTTAAGGAAAAGACATTGGCTTCCCACCTCATCTTCAAAATGGTAGGTATTCTTGCTCACTGGTTCTCTGTATTTGCTCTGAAATGTTTTCTGCATAAGTAATGAAGTTCTACTGTTATTTGTTTTGTTGTTGATGGGATTACTTGTCATTACCTACATGGGCTTTCCTATAACTTATGTACAGGTGTGGTGATTAGCTGTGGGGTCCAAGATAATGAGCTCTTTCAGGAGCCTGTTAGGAAATCTCTGGTAGTGTGTTATCAGGAACAAATGTGAATCTTAGGCTAAGTTAAGTTCAGATACACCATAAAAAGCAAAGAGTAAGCACAGTAAGTGTTGTAATAATATGTACTCATAAAATACATTAGTATCTGAGAATTTTTAGTGCTACCTTTTCTCTGTATGGCTATGTATAAGCTATGTAAGGTGCTTAATACTGATATTCTAGCTTTCTTAGGAGTTCTGTGTGAGTTTTGAAGTTCCAGCTCTTTAAGCTTGCTGAACATCTAGAGATAATTTCCTATTAGTATAATGTTGATGCATGCATGTTTTGCAGGAAGGTGATCCTCTATTATCTAATAGATAAGCAGTAATGAAACCTCTTATTGATTTTTTTTTTTTTTTTTTTCCTCCCCAAAGCCTTGGGGGGCTAGTTGAATGCTTTCTGTTTCTGAGTAGGTCACTTTCAAGGAGAAAACCTGATATAGAAAAATATTTGAAAGTTTGGCTTTTCAGTTTATCTGACAAAACTACTTCTAGTACTAAGCAGTGTCATGGTGTTGTTGCTCTCCTGATAGAGGGATAATAATACCAAACACAGTAAAATTATTTCTAAAACATAGCCTTTCTATTTAAGTATAATGAAATTCTGAGGTCAGTAGGTTTCATGAGCGAGGCCCAGAAACAGCCTGTAACATACAGTCTGAAACCACGGAGCACTCTCCTTCCTGCAAGTAAGTTATTGAGGCCTCATTCTTTCCCACCCCCTTGCACAGAGTCCTTCTCAGTCAAGATCAAAGGGTACTTGAACTGTTTAGCTCTGACTTTCACAAGAGGTACTCTGAAAGCAAAGCCTAACTAAAGCATATCTTAGGCTTATTGCAAGTTACTATGGATTTTGCTTTGTGGCTTTTACATATTTCTGTTCAGCAGTCACTGCTGAGTTTTGCACTTTAACTTCTTTCAGGATGCTAAAAGTTAGGTGTTCCTAAACCCTACAGGACACAAGCTTGTTCTTGCTGTTGCTAGAGGAAGGTGGGATATAATGCTTCCAAGGAGCAAGAACTGACACAGTGGCTCACATCTGCAGGACACCAAGCAAAAGCTGCACCGTGTAAGCAAATGTAAAAAGTAGGATACTGGTGGCTAACTAATTAGTGACCCCAGTGTAGTCACCTGTGCTCTTCTCTCCTTGCTTGGAAAGAGTCAATACTCCTCTTACTTGTTACCTTAGTAATGCAAATCAGCAAGTTCTCATGATCACCTCAAAAGCACATGCAAACTCTTTCTTAGGCAAAATTCTAGAAGGCATTTTCCTAGGCAGTGCGTGACCATTGCTTCTGAAATTGTGCAAGTATTGACCATTGCTTTGCTGTCCGTAAAGATCTACTATGATTGAGATTTCTTTCTTCGTACTTATGTGTTTGGAGGCACAAGCTCCGTCACTTTGCAGTGGAGAGAATCTCCTGACTTGGAGAGAATAGAGAATAACTGTTTCCTTCCTTTTAGTTAGTGAAGGAATTGCTGTAGAGACTAAGGAGCTGGGGGGTACAGTAGAAATGAAAACATGTACTCCTGAACCCAAGGGTGTAAATGGTATCATTGTAATCTCTCTTGATAAAAACTAAGCCTTTGCACTCTGGAGCCTAGTGTATCTTATCCCTGACCGTTGATCAAGGCAGACAACCTAAGTATACTTCAACTGTCTAGCATCGTATTGCACAAGAGGCCTACAGGTGGTTTGAGACACCCTGTGCATTTTATATCTTTCTGTTCACTGGGAGCTGAGTCCTTTGGAACTTGGGGGTTTTGAGCACTTCATCCCTTCATGCTCAAGAAAGCAGCTGGTCCTCAGACCTACCCTGCAGTGCAAGCTGGTGTCTGTCAAAAATGCCCTGGCTTTGTCTCATGCTGCACTGAGTTGAGTTTTCACCCAGCTGATACAGATCAAGTATTACAAATGCATAGGGCATTTGGATTTTTGGGGTAAGCTCTGGTTGTAATTGCTCCTTAGGACAGATCTAGGGTAGAGCTGTTCTCTTCCCATGGACAGAAACTCCTATCCTCTCTGCTGGCTCTTCTGCTTTGAGGGCAACAGAATTGAGTAGCTTTTGAAGGACACCAGAGATGATTAACTAGCAGTGACTTGGATTTGACAAGTTGCAGTAGAAGCTCTTAGTGTAGGAAACAACCTTCCTAATACTGGGAATTGAGATGAATTTGCTGGCAAGTGTCTTGTCACATCTTGAATAACACACCCTGTGTACTTTGATAGGAGTGACTAAAGCCCATCTGAGGAAATATGGCTGGAAAGTAAAAGCAAAACACTCTATTAATAAAGCAGAGGAATTGAAAATAGCCTATCAGATATGAAAAGCTTTTTTGGTTTTTTGTGTGTGTGTGTATTGCAAACAAGATTTAGGTATTTGTGCTTTTCTTTTGACATGACACTGACATCTGTAGCTTTAAAGGACGTTGGGTTTTGGCTCTCCTGTGTAGTCTGTAAGCAGGCTAATGAAGACAGTTACTAGAACAACCCAAAGCAAACAAAAAGAAACCCCTAGAAACAAATGAGCATACGATACTTCTGAGGCTTTAGAGATAAAATCATCAACAGGTCTTTCTTTAAATTAAAAATCCATTTGGCTTATAACTGAAACCCATCCTTGACTAGCTATAGGGATGCTGGTTAGATTACACTGGGATTAGGCCACATGAAGAGAAAGAGAAAACATTGACTTGTAGAATCAGTTTAGAACCTGAAGGCAAAAGCTTTGCTGCATTTAATTGTCTTCGGGCTTTTCACAACTTGATCAGGTGTTCTCTGTGGACTGAGTTCTCTGCTCCAAGCATCATTTCCTTTCAGATCCTGATGCTCTGTCTTCCTAGTTGTCTTGGTACAAACTGCCTTGCATGTGAGTCAGTGAGTAGATGAGAATACCCTGATGGAAGGATTTTCAGTGTCTTATCTACTGCTGCTTGGGGCATTTGGGGTTAGTGGGTTCTCTGATCCTTACCCCGAAAAGGTCAGATGAGACCTCTGTTAATTTTCTGTCAAATAAGGCCATGTAACAGACAGTAGCTACTTGAGACAACTGTGCTGGTCAGTCTGATTAGGCAGTGTTAATAAGTTATAGGAGAGGACTTGGTGCTACAGACATGATCCCCAGTTCTGTTTATTCCTCCAGCGTGATACTCTAAAGCCAACCAATCCTTCCTGGTTTCTAGGAAATTATCTTAAAATTACTATTAAAATGAGCACGTGAGAACACACTTCAGCCATTAAAAGAGGTGAATGTGCACAGGCATGTGGTCTCTTCCGTTGCCTGCATATAGCTTTGTTCTCTTACTACTGTTTGAAAAATTTCATGTCTAGGGATACTCATGAGTGCAAACTCCTTTCGGCCTATGTGGGGAAACAAAAACATGGAAAATAGCCCAAGCTTTGAGCAACCTGGTCTAGTGGAAGGTGTCCCTGCCAATGGCAGGGGGGTTGGAACTGGATGAGCTTTAAGGTCTCTTCCAACTCGAACCATTCTATGAAAATTCAGGTGAGTTGAACACGAGTACTCTGGCATCCCTCTGAAAAGATGTGAGAATAGATGTGCCAAGGTCTAGTTTTGACAACTTTTAACAAGCTAAGCTTCCAACATACAGATGGTGCAAATGTGATTTGCTCAGTCATTTGGATCTAGTACTGGCCTCTGAGTTAAACAAATAAAGTTTATATATCAAACTCCTGTTCATGTTGGAGAGTGGAGATGCCCTTACCAAGCTGCCTCAGTGCTCATGCTATAAGAAAAAGTGACTTGTTCCTGTCATCGAAAGAGGAAGTGGCTGACTCACACCATAAACCTGATATCTTTTAAGCGCCTACAGAAAGCTGTTTGCTAACTGCTTCAGTAACAGGTTACAAGGCCAAATGTGTAAGTCATGAAGAGCAGCTGATTGCCAAATTACTTCGTTAATAATCTTCAGTCTTCCAAACAAAGCAGTGCTAGAACCTATACTGTTAAATATCTTTGCCCTGAATGTAAACTTAATCAGCAGACCTGGTTTTAGGGGACTTTTTTAATCTAGGCTCAGCTGATCAAGGCCCAAAGGAAAGGTGTGGAGATGTGCAATTTCTGGTGCTGTAGAAAGAGCAGGTTTGTGCTTCCTAGGTTTGATATGCCTGGGGATTGGAACTGTCAGGCAATGCAGAATGCTGGGGCCGTTCCTGCCTTTCTTGCTGTAGCACAATTTTGTGACTTTCAATACGTGAAACCAAGGTCAGGAGTTTGAAGTGCACATTGTAACTAAGGCTTAGAGTAGAAAAGTTCCAGCTCTAGGGAGGTTGTACTTTTCAGATATGTAGGTGGCATGGTTTTGGCAGCTTGGACTTGATAACAAATCTGAGATACCCTTTCTTATACAAATGCTGAGCAGGCAAAGCATGCCTTGTCTCACCAGAGAACATGTGAGGACTGCTGATTAATACAGCCACTGGAAACTGAAAACCGTAAATCAGATATGGGTGATCTAATTCTGGTCAATCTGGGCTCAGAGACCCAAATTCTGACTTAGGGGCCTGGCTGAATTTATTAACTTTGGAAAATTCCTTCAACTTTCTTGGAATTATAGTTAAAGGGTAACTGGAGCACATTGCTCCAGAATGCCTGATTTCTTGGATAGGGATTCAGTTAGTTGCTAGCTAACATACTATGTTCTGACCGGGTTCCCTTGACTCTGTATGAAGGAATTTTGGAAGGGTGTGGTTATACATCTGCAAAGTGTGATGTGTCATGTCTTGCATAGCTATTTAGATACTAGTGAAGATAAGTTCGTGAAATCTGAGTTGATTCAGACAAAAAGCTGTCACCTATGTTAGATTTTCTTGGCTGTTCGATCTTAAACAGACCAGAACACTTTAGATATTTAAGTCATTGTTTCTAAGGGAGGAGGCTGAGGTAGATGTGTCTGTCTCTTCTAAGAAATCCTGCATTCTTGGGTTTTGCTTCCCTGTCCTTGAAGGAAGATACTCTGGAGGATGCAAGCAGCAGAACTGCTTCTATTTCCCAGATAGATTTCCATTGCAGACATTGACTTCTAGGTCACAACTTCCTAGTAACTTTAACAGTTTTGACTTCTGCTGTGTCTCATGCTGAATGCATTTTCCCTATCTGAAATACTTGTCCAGCGTATACCCTGCTTTCCAGGAAGAGCAGCTGATCACAGAGATACTTCTTGTCCTACAGACTTGTATGTGTATGAGTAACAAACACTTAGCAATTTCCCTGTTATTTTAGCAATACTCCCTCTTATTGGAGAACACTTTCTTACTTCTGCTGCTCGCATCACTGAACTGTAGGCATTTTTTGGTCATGATTAATTTGGGAAATTATATACTGTTTTTTCCCCAGACAGATTTTTTTTTTTTTTTTTTCCCTCTTGAATACAATGAATGACATCTGTTCCTTGTCTGACTTCATCAGACTTCAGCTTTTTGTGAAGGTGGATGCGGCATGGATTAAGATTAATGGGGACAGGTGACTTGTGATCTCTTAAGAGGCTTAAAGTATTGCATAAGCATGCTTCGTTATTGTACCAGGACTCTTTAGCAGCAAACTGTTGAAATGATTTGTAGTATTGTTTAACAAACTGCTGAAGTAACCATAGCTTATGGGTAGTGAGTGCCTCTAGCTCACATCTACTAAACTTCCTGCTTGTTTCAGGTTCAACTCTGGTTCCTCTGATCCAGCACAATGATCTGGATACTTCAAGTCTTGTTCTCACCGCTCCCAACACCAGCATTGATTAGTCTTATAGTATTTGGAGCCGGCGTCTTCCTGTGGGTGATAAGCAGGCCAAAACCTGTTTTGTCTCCTGTTGACTTGAACAAGCAGTCAATAGGAATTGAGGTAATACTCTACTTGTGGGCATACATTATTTTTGAGCTTAATCTAAATACTGATCCATTCTGACTCTGAGTATCAGTGGAAACTGGTATACACAGCCTTCTCTCGCAGGTGCACAACTCAAGAATATGGTGAGGAGAAGGGAAGTCTTAAGAGACTAAGAGTAGGAAGCAGCTGCTCTTGGCAACAGGATTAGGTGGGCTTTTTACCAGGTGGCCTTGGCTGTCACTGGCTTTCTTCTGTATTTTAAATCCTCTGCATCAGTTTTGAGGCTAGTGCTAGGCTTCATGTAAGTAGGCAAGTGGTAACGCTCAATCTTAGTCAAGGTCTCTCTAATAACTTGTAATGGAAGATTAATCTAGGCCATTTAGAAAATTCCTTTTCATATGACTGAGCAGATCAAAATCAGGAAGGAAAATGAGACCTCCTTAAACAAAGCAAAGCTATTGAAATGCTTCAAAGGGAATTGCTGGGAGAATGGCTAAGGAACAAATGGCATTGCACCTGTTCTGCACTGTTTCATAACTGTGCTCTTTTCCCAGGCAGGAGCCAGAAGAGGTGCACTCTTGACAGACAATAAGATGCCTTCTTATTACTATGAAGATAGTAAAACTTTGTATGAAGCTTTCCAGAGAGGACTGCATGCTTCTGGTAAGCTTTGCATCTGCTAGTTAGTATTTGCCCATCACAGGTAAATAAAATTATTCCAAGCTCTTTTGTCTTGCTTCTTGTCTGTAGTAATTATTGAGGGTAGCAAAAGCTTTCCTAGCGTTTTGTGGGGTAGAGTGACAAGTGACCATATTCCCCACATGCACACTGATTTAGGAGCAGTCTTAGTTGGCAGACTGGGCAGGAACAAACATCAGAAGCTTAAGATGGTAGAGTTCAGTGAAGAGGCAGAAGACACTAAGCATCAGAGGAAGTTTCAGGGAAACCCCTCAGCTTTGTCTCATGATGTGGTTTTTAGTGTAAAATTACTGCCTGTTTACAACAGGTATGAATTTGTGCACGTGTGACTTCAGGGGTCCCATGCATGGAAATAAGCGATAGCTTGCAAGCTAATTCAATCTCATGTGGGTTGTGAAATGGGAAAATATCACCAGATCTTGGAACTATTGCCTTTAAGGATAAGCCAAGCAGTCCTATGATGTTGGCTTGGGCAGAATGGTTAACTATGGACACTGTGTGCATTTCCATGGTCTGTGCAGTTAGCTGGATGTCTGACTGAAAATATTTCCCACTTAGTGTTGCATTGAAGTGCTGTGCAACTTCGGTACTGAGCTTTACAATTGCTTTTCTGAACTCCTCCCTTAGGAAATGGCAACTGTTTAGGCTACAGAAAACCCAACCAACCTTATCAGTGGCTGACATATAAACAGGTGAGTATTGTACATGACAGATGATTTCACATGGGATCCTGTCTTGTAGCACTAAAGTGTGGGCAAACTGTCTTACAGGTTTTGGACAGAGCTCAACACCTGGGATCAGGGCTTCTGCAGAAAGGGTGCAAGCCACAACCAGACCAGTTTATTGGCATTTTTGCTCAGAATAGGCCAGAGGTAAGAAACAAACTGAATATTCTTTCCCAGAATATTCTGACACCTTGGGGAGAGGGGAGGGTCTGTATTTAAATAGTTTGAGGCCACATGAGGAACAATCACAACTGGCTTTTCTTTCCCAGTTACTTTATTATTGACTAAGCACATACCATGCCAGACACATCATACAATGATCTTGAACCCTCACTACTCTTAATCTCATGTACACATGCTCCGTACACAACCCCCACTACTAATGTGTGCATGGGCTAGTTGAGCTGTAGGAAATCTGCAGATAATCCTGTCTTGAGCTGCTAGTTTTCCTTAGCTGTACTGTTTTCTCTCTTCAGTGGGTCATTTCAGAGTATGCCTGCTACACTTACTCAATGGTTGCTGTTCCACTCTATGACACTCTGGGGCCAGAGGCCATTGTATATATTGTTAAGAAAGGTAAATATTGACTCCCACTATTTCATAATGACTCCTCTAAGAAGCTTTGTTTTGAGAAGGCTGAAGTTCAAGGGAATTTGATGCAAAAATCAGAGTAGCTTTAACCTTACTGCTCATATACTTTTATAGATTTCTGTAAATGAAGCTGCTTTGCAGGGGGCATGGTCAATGCCTAGAAGAAGTCAGTGGGTTTTCTACTTCTCATAATGTATTGACTGCAAGTTCACTGAAGACCCGCTAGATCATGCGGATCATCCTGCAATCAAAGCGCTCAACTATTTGCTATTTGAGGTTTTGCAATCCTGAACTCTCACATTGCCAAACAAACAGACAATGCTGACGGGCTTGCATGCAAATTAAGTCTAGATGTGTGTCTCTGATTTAAAGTTGTAAGATGTAAAGAGTGGAGGAGAGAAGGGTAAAGATATGCCTAAATCTGTTTAATCTATCTGGTTAGGGCCTGTTATTCTATAGAAGCAACAACTAGCATGCTGTCATGGAAGAAACTGGTGAGGAAGCTTGAAGAAATCTTCAAATTTTCTTCCTCCAGTCAGGGGAGATGGGGGAAGGGAGGGAAGAGGGGAAACATCCACTGCTGCCACAATGATCTGGGATCCAACCCATAAGCAGGATTTCCAAGGAAAATTGCTTCAACAGTTGTGCTGGTGAGCCTTGTAAACAGGTCTTGCCTTGGGACTACAGAGCTGTTACTTACTAGGCTAATGGGGAACTGGCATGTTTAGGCAAACCCAGTTCCTCAGCTCACTTAATGGGAAATGCTTTTGTAGTTGCATAAAACTCTTCTACAGGTAGGGAAGGTGAGGCATAAACTCAAGAATTTTAGCTACTTCTTTCAAGCAGGTCTAAATTTCTTTAGATTTAAAGATGCCTAAACCTGAACAATCACAGAGGCCAATTATGAGCTTTTATGACAATATCAGGAGTTTAAATCCTCTCTTGACTGTGACTGAAGATATTTGTCTTCAGTTCCTCAGCATCTGTCCTTGCTTTGTATAGCCAAAATCTCCAGTTTGACCAATCAAGTGGCCACGGTAGGAGGAATGTTCTTACCACTGCAAGCCAGCCACTGAATCCATATGAACAAATGCAAATGGCTTTAGAAACAACGCTATGTTCTAAATGTATGTTCCACTGAGCTGTCGTGCCTTATGTCTTCTAAACAGACTTCTGAAATGTAGTTTCTTTTCTGTAGCTGACATAAGCATTGTGATCTGCGACAAGCCTGAGAAGGCACAGGTCTTGCTTGAGAACTGTGAGCAAGAAAAGACCCCATGTCTGAAGACTGTCATTCTCATGGATCTCTTTGATAAAGAGCTCAAGGACAGAGGAGCTAAAGTGGGAGTTGAAATTCTATCACTGCAGGAGGTTGAGGTAGGTGACTAAAGGCTTCTGCTTGATCTTACAGAGGAATACCTTGCCAGCTAGACATCTGGACCTTCTCTGGCAACAATGACACTTTGATGTAAGCATTATCCAGTTGTCATACACGTACCTGAGATCTTGATGAGCAGTCATCTTGGAACTTGATATATTTGGCCAAATGAACTTGCAAAGTTCAAACCATTGGCTGAAGTTGTGTCTGTGTGTAGTGGACAGTCAGTATGCATGAAACTGAAGACTTCCTTAGCTTAATTCATGGTGTAGTTGTAACAGGATTTATCAGGTTTTTAAGCTGACAGCTGAGTTTAATTGAACTCTAAGTGCAAACTACTGTCTGCTTTGACATCTCAATACTAGGCTTAGTCTTCGAGATGTGATGCACAAGTGCAAAGTGTAAGAGATGTGGCCTCCATTAAATAAAATGAAATCTCTCCACCGAGGACTTCCAAATTCCTTAAGTAGTTTTGGCTGCTTTCTACCATTCAAATTCATGCTTTCCACAACCCCAGGAGACAGCTTTCCCAAGTTGTGTGTATCTAAATTCAGGAAGACCAACAGCTTTCTCTGAGACAGAGTATCAAGAGGCAAAGTAAAAACAAGTGTTGCATTTGAAATGCAATTACCTATTCATCTGTTGTTGTTGCACACCTCTTTCTGTTGCAATTGTTAAGCTGTGTTTTCTCTCTAACACAGGAGCTTGGAAGAAACAACATCAGAGAACCAGTTGTAAGTATCTCTGTGGAGCAGTTACAAACTTGCAAATGTAGTCTCTGAAAAGACGTCTTGCTATGCTGCTAGTAGAGAAGGCTGGCATGATTCACTTTGTTTTTTATCTGTCTTGCTGTTTATAAAAGGAATTCCAGGTTCATCTCATTTTAGGAAGTGTATGTAAATATGATAATTTAAATATGATACATAAATAATAAACATAATCCTTACTCTGTTAACTTTCTGTGTCTTTTTCCCTCTAGCCTCCTAAGCCTGAAGATCTTTGCATTGTGTGTTTTACCAGTGGAACCACAGGTAAGAGAATAAATATATATATATATATAGTGATGCTTCCCCACCACAACAATCTCCCTGTGATGAAAAAAACCAGTTTTGCAGCACACACACACAAAAAAAAAAAAAAGGGGGGGGGAAGGGAAATGATAACATAGAAGAAAAACAGTAAATGAGAACAGTGTCAACCAACTACTTCAGTTTTGCTTGGGATATTGCTGCTACAAGCCAAGTATACTAAGACAGCTTCTTAGAGCTGGGGAGACTAGCCAAATGTATGTTGTCTTACCCTATGAAAAATACAGAGTCTTGATGTTAGAGATTGACTGTTTAACTGTGTATGTATTCTGATCCACAGGGGCTAGCGAAATATCTTGTTGCAGCATTCTTTATGCTACTCCTAATTACTCTGCTGGTTCAGTGGATCTTTCCTTTGTATAATATCCCTAGCTGAAAGTGCTCAACATGAGGCGTATTCGTGATCTCTTAAAGCATGCTATGATTGAACCTAATACCAACATAGCTCAAACTGAGCCAAACAAGATGCGGGAAACTGCCAGCATAAGCAGTCAGAGCCACAGCTGACCTTTGCTTGATCTCTCCCAAGGTAACCCTAAAGGAGCCATGCTGACACATGAAAATATTGTTTCAGTTGTTGCTGCTTTCCTTAGAGGCACAGAGGTAAGCTACTGCTAATGGTGATCTTTAGGCTGTGTCACTTAGTCATGAAACTAGCTTTAATCTGGCCATTTCTGCAAACCACTCACTTGCAGAAAACTCACATTTTCCTAAATGTCCATATATCAATGGGACAATAGTATAGCAAGAAACTTGGTTTAACCTTGAACAAGAAGTTCCATACAGAAGTTATTCTAGAATGAGTCAGTCCTAAATGCCAAGAGTATTAAACTACCCTATTACAAGTCTTGCCAAAACAAAAACTATGTTGATCTAGTATGGCAGAGTTACAGCTGCAAATGTTGAAGAGGTGGTAGATGATCTGAGTTGCTTCAGTCATTGAAGTGTCTATTTGAAAGTACTCAAATTGATCCAAACTTTACTTGCTTTCTACTTAACAGTAACTCAAGCAGGCATAGGAAGTGCTAACCTACTTCTGTTTCTTTCCTCTCTAGAACTCAGTTGAGTGTACAAGTTCAGATATCATCATATCCTACCTTCCCTTGGCTCACATGTTTGAGAGAGTTGTACAGGTATGTAAAGATGTATAGTAAAAGGTACAATAGCCTGTATTTCCCCAAAACCCAGTTATACCAGAACTTTCCTCCCACTGGGCACTGGAAATCATGCTGCTTTCCATAGACAATAATTATGGCTAATGAAGCTAGGAATTACCTTTGACTAGTTTGGTCACTTTTCAGGCTACAGTCTACAGCTGTGGAGCAAAAGTGGGCTTCTTTCAAGGGGACATCAAGTTCCTGACAGATGACATGAAAACCTTGAAGCCAACAATATTTCCGGTTGTACCAAGACTACTCAATAGAATATATGACAGGGTATGTGAGCAATTTTAGCTAAATTATCTTCATGTTCATGTATCTAAGCAAGCGTACCAGTTTAAATGAATATTGAATGCATCATAACATCACCACTAGTCAATTAGCAGGAAGAATTCTTTAAAATCCTTTCTGAGGAGATGGAGAGAGTCCTGTGATCTGGAGCATAAGAATGGTGTATCCAGTCATGACTAGGCTAAGCCTGTTGCTGTTCAAAGATGAGAAGTTCGTTTACTTTTGGAATGCAAATGAAGCAAGTTCAAAGCTAGGAAGATCTCTGCCCTCAAAGCTATGGGCTGAATATGTCAGCAGTAACACAAATTAATACTGTCCCTTGGTTCATATTCCAGACCATGGCAGTAGTGAAGACAGACCCAAGAATATCAAAGTAAGATATGGTGCCTCCTAACAAAACAAGAACTGGAGGTACAGATGTGAGTTAAACCCCAGAGTCACCAACACTTTTCCTTGCAGATACAAAGTGGTGCAAAGAGCCCAGTGAAACGCTGCCTGTTAAACTTTGCTGTGTTTATGAAGATGGCTGAAATAAAACAGGGCATAATTCGAAATGACAGCATATGGGATAAGCTAATCTTCAAAAGAGTTCAGGTAAGGTATTCCAGGTGTTAATACCAAGTGAGCCATGTAGAATTGGAGGATCTGACAGTTTCTATTTCACTTGTAGGAAACCATGGGTGGAAGAGTACGTATAATGGTAACAGGCGCAGCTCCTATATCTCCCACTGTCCTGACATTTCTTAGAGCAGCATTAGGCTGTCAGGTAAGATGAGGTTTTGGTTATGTTTGATTATGCCCAAATAAGTAACCAACAATACAGCTGTGGTCCAGCCCAGCTTTTTCTGGGGAGATTGTTGTCAGTCTTCAGTACTTACAGGCTGCTTGATGAGCTCAATGAGCTCCTAATATAGTACATTTGAGAACACAGTTGTCCTGTTCGGAGAATTAGGTGACCAAAGCAAGGTTTGGATAGGTAAACTTGAAGAACATCTGGTTACACCCATAAGACAAATAAGTCTTGGCTTCCTCCCTAAGAAGACTTGAACACAGGCATAGTTGAAACTGAGCTCTTTCACACCAATGGTTTGATGTTCAAAGAATATTCCTCCTTTCTCACACAGATTTTTGAAGCTTATGGCCAGACTGAATCCTCAGCTGGATGCACTATCTCAATGCCTGGAGACTGGATAGCAGGTATGGTAGCTGAGACTTGGAAACTCTCCCTGTCGACAGGAAGCGGGTGCTCTACTGCTTTTTGTTCAATGAAAGTTAAATCCTGGGTACCTAACCTCAGAGTGATTCTTGGTAACAACAGTCACTTGTATGCTTAATAGATACAAAAATTCTTGACTCAAGTAGGTGACTCCTTTAATGAGGATGCAAGTAGAGGAGGATCTCATGTCATACTATGCCTAAGTGACATAGGTCAGCTTAGACCACGTCTCAGTGTACAGGAAAAGATTGTCTGTACAGAGTTGGGCAAACTGGACAAGGACTTCCCAAATGGCTTTAAGCTTTAGCCCCCAAATAACTTGTTTTACTCAAAGAATTAGGGCTAAGATGTTAGACATGATACTTGACTATTTTCCTGAAGGACTACCTGATCTTGAAGATTTAGCTTTCTTCTTAGCAAGGATGTTTTTAATATTGGGTATTCTAAATTCAAGCTCAAGTCACTATCTTTGGGAACATAATAACTGCATACAGAGCATAATGAAGATGAAATGCAAGTGAATACCAGGGTCCATGAGGGAGTTTGGTGGAGTGAAGAGTGCTACGTGGTTGGTGTGGTTGATTACACCAATAAATGGTTCTAAGCATTGAGACTTAGCTGCTATTTATCCTGCATTAACTGTCTGAAAATGGCATTATAATAACTTTCTTGAGCATTTGGTTTTAGACTCCTTTAAACAGTACTGGTTCTTGCTACAGCAGTGAAGAAAGTGCGATTAAGTATCTATCATTACTGAGGCCTTTCATACGTAGGGGGCATCTGAGCTCTCCCATACTACTTAAATATCTAGTCTTTGTAGCTTTAGATCAAATAGGGCCAGCTGCTAGCAGAATCCCCAAAGCATAACTGTCTTATTGTGTGGGGTTTTTTTCTTAGGCCATGTTGGAGCCCCTCTGATTTGTAATATCATAAAACTTGATGATGTGGAAGAAATGAACTACTTCTCTTCTAACAATGAAGGCGAGGTAGGTGCCATCTCCCGTATGTGTCAGGAAATACTAGAATGTAAGGCTTGTTGACTAACAATGTTCTGTGCTTGCTATAGATCTGCATTAAAGGACCAAATGTGTTCAAAGGCTATCTGCGAGACCCTGAGAAGACAGCAGAAGCAATTGATAAAGATGGATGGCTCCACACTGGTGACATAGGGACATGGTTGCCAGTGAGTAATTATTTAATACAAGCCATCCCTTGGATGTGAATTCCTGACTAATTTACAGTAATGTGAAAAACTGGAGAAATGAATTCTAAGATAAAAGCCTTACATAGTATTTTATTATCATTCACAAAGTAACTCCAAGCAAAGCTCCAAAGACCAATTAGATTACAAGATCTCAACACCTGCTAGGCCAGTAACTAAGACTATGTCACTTCCACAGTGAAGAACAACAAGGTGCCTTGGTTTCTGTCAGAGAAGAATGAAGCTGTCTAATCATGTCCTGAGCTAACTGGAGAAATTAGACAAAGTGCCCTTCTCTCTGTAGAGAGAAAGACCAGTTCCAGACTAGCATGTGCCTTTCATGCAACAAACCCAAACCTATTATCTTATAAAAGTAAGATAGACTTGAAACTAATGGCCTCCTTTAACTTCTAGAATGGAACGCTGAAGATCATAGATAGGAAGAAGAATATATTTAAACTTGCACAAGGAGAATACATTGCTCCAGAGAAGATTGAAAATATCTATGTCAGAAGTGCTGCTGTAGCCCAGGTCTTTGTACATGGGGAAAGCCTGAGGGTAAGTGATGTTAGGAGTGAGGATCCTGTGAAATCCTTCGCTCGATGAAATCTAGAAGATCAGGGCACAAATGTGTGCACGTACAAGAGAGTCCTTGAACAAGATCTGTTTCCCAGAGTGCCACATTTATAGGACTATCCTTCTAGACCTATAGCCTTCCCAATTGACAGCAAAGAAAAGGAGAGCTTGTCATCAAGTTGCAAGCTGGGTAAAGGCTAATTACATACTTGTATATGATTAGTATGTTAGGTCAGCTCTGGAGAGTTTAGAGTCATAAAACAGTTTGAGTTGGAAGGGACCTTTATAAGTCATCTAGTCCAAACCCCCTGCAATGAGCAGGAACACTTTCAATTAGACCAGGCTGCTCAGAGCTCTGCCCAGCCTGACCTTGTATGTTTCCGGGGATGGGGTATCTACCATAGGACACCTACTCTGGGCAACCTGTTCCAGGGTTTCACCACTCTCACAGTAAAGAACTTCTTTTTATACCTAGGCTAAATGTCCCCTCTTCTAGTTGTACAGGTATGTACAGATGTATGTACAAACCGTTACCCCTTGACCTGTTGCAACAGGCCCTGTGAAAAAATTTGTCCCCGTCTTTCTTATAAGTCCCCTTTAAATACCGAAAGACTGCAATGAGGTCTCCCTGCAGCCTTCTCTTCTCCAGGCTGAACAACCCCAACTCTCTCAGCCCTTCTTCATAGAAGGAGTTTTTCCCCACTCCTTTGCCACAGACATGTTACCTATGCTAGCAGAGGCCATTCTTCAGTCTGTAAACCAGCCAAAAGTAATTGTTGGAGCACTCAGCACACATAACAAACTACATTAGCATGTTTACTGCTGTCCGATAAGTGACTTGAAAGTCCGTGTAGCTACCTTCCAGGCTCTTGAAATGGATGAGGATGTAGATGTGGTTTGCCATAAGAGACACTGTCCACA
Source organism: Strigops habroptila (assembly GCF_004027225.2). Lineage (NCBI taxonomy): Eukaryota > Metazoa > Chordata > Aves > Psittaciformes > Psittacidae > Strigops > Strigops habroptila. Next base: position 72,709,053 of record NC_044281.2, read on the forward strand.
GACAAGCACACATAATTTCAGATGCCTTTTCCTAGTCTTGACATGACTGCTTCCACTTGTTTTCAGTCTTTTCTAATAGGTATAGTGGTTCCTGATCCTGAGACGCTTCCAGAATTTGCAGCAAAACTGGGACTAAAAGGCTCCTATGAAGATCTCTGCAAAAATCCAGTGAGTAGCTTAATCTTTTTAATGGCTTATAGATAGAATTTGATTCTGAAGTCCACTCTTGCATTGCTTTGACTTCATTCTACCCTCCTTTTTTGTAAATTAAACTGGCTCAATACTGGGTGAGTCATGCAAGCAGACTTACACTAAAAACTGGAACCAAGTATAGGTGTCTCTTGATGTTTCAAGGGCTATCACTTCTGCCTTTCTAACGAGAAGATGTGAACTCACAGTGACCTTAACATGATAAATCTTGAATGTTGAAATATGTATATATATTCTTGCCAACCTCAGTTTTCACTGACTGGGCAATTGGTATGGTCTTGAATTGCAATTGCAAAATGGCAGCTTTACCCACTCTGCTCCTGCTCCATTTCTTCTAGGCAGTGAAGAAAGCTATCTTAGAAGATATGGTCAGACTGGGGAAAGAGGCTGGCCTGAAATCCTTTGAACAAGTGAGTACTTCCACATCCTGCTTGTCACAAGCACTTGTATTGCTAATACAATGTCTGGGAAGTCTTCATTCCTGTTACTGACTCTGTTAGGAAGAGACCTAAGACAGCTGCCCCAGACAACTGATTAAAGTAGGCAGTGAAATACTGACTGGCTGCCTGCCTTCTGATCAAGAGGCAGGTGATTATACAGAGCAACAGTAGCAAACAGTGCCAGGAGATAGAGTGGAGATTAGCCATAGGCTGCAGGAGCTGTACAGTAGTTCCAGCCCATCCTCTTGCTGTGTCAGCCAAAAAGAGTTTGACTTTGTCAAAAAAGCCCCCAGTTTAGTTACTGAAACTCCTGAGACTGAGTTGTTGCACTGAGCTCAAGGAAGGTGAGAGCTATTGTTTATCCTCTAAGTAATTGTGTAAGTGCAGTTGCTAAAATATTTTCTTTTAATAGGTTAAAGACCTGTACATCCACACAGACATGTTCTCTGTAGAAAATGGACTCTTGACACCAACACTGAAGGCAAAGCGAGCAGATCTTGTTAAATTCTTCAAGAAGCAGATTGAGGCCCTTTATGCAAGTGCAGAGGACTAAGTGGCTGGTTTAAATTAAACTGCATGGAGTATCCACACAAATCTGTGACACTACCTGACCTATGGAGGACACAGGCATGAGTGGAGGGGAGCAAGGAGAACTTCAATGTATTTTTTTTTTCTGTTATCCTGCGAAAAACTACTTTCAAAGGAAAATGGCTGTAGTATATAACTGACAACTGGCAGTGTTCACATGTTGCAGGACTGAGCATCAGCTGCCTAGGCAAAGCCAGAACTTTGATCTTCCTTGGACTGTGACTGAAATGCAGAAACACTCAAGACCATAAGCCTTTAAAAGGCAGCTGTATGCACTTCTCACTGTCAAAAGCAAATCTTTGTTTTCCTGCTCCACCTATGAGCTCCATTGTGACCTTTTGTGGATTGATCTGCAATCAGACTGAACTCTTTCATGAAGTTACGTTTTGGGTGGGGGGAGGTGGTTTGAAAACCAAGTTCAGGAAAATAACACTTCAGTTTTTGCTTGGAATGCTAGTCTATTTGGGATACCTATCTCAACTCGAGCTGTCACAATTTGAATTGGAGCTTAACGTCTGTTCTGCAAACACAGAAGTGAATTTCCTGTTCCTAGCCCAGGCTATTTTTAATGAAAATGAGTAGTTGGGCATCAACTGGTTTACAAAGTACATGTGTCTAAAGCAAACATAGTTTATACTGTAGTATGGGAGGCACTGGATCAGTTTTTGCACATGTTCTCAAATGCAATGGCAGTTTATAAAGCCTCTACGCTTATGAATTTGAGCCTGGCAAGTGGAAAACTTTAGCTGTCATTCCTAAGGATATAGGATGTAATAAATTTTAACTACACAATTAAACTAAAGCCTGTGTGAGTGACTTGTTTCTCTGCTGCAACCAGACTGTCAGCTTCAAGGTTTACTGCTGCCTTGAATGCAACTGCTGCATAACTTTTCTATGCTGTCACTGCTCAGCCACAGCGCAAGCCATGAGGCAATAAGATAGTGCCAGACCAGATGTTGCTCCTCCATTCAACTTTCCTTTTCTTGTAGTAAGGCATTATGTACCAAAGTTTTTGACAAATTCATTCTTCCAGCTTGGCATATCACATGAAATAAGGCATAAAATACCACTTTCTAGGGCTAAAGCTGCTGCTTTAGAAACCTATTTAGGCAAGATGAGTACTGCCTGTATCTTTAGAAACAAGTCTTCAATCAGTGTATGCTGTCTCTGCTGGCCCTGTAGTAGTCTGCTCTATCAGTCTGAAAGGCAATGCAGTGCTAACAAAGATGTTACATGGGGAAGGAGTACATGTAGCTTTCCTATGCCAGTTCTCCTGTGCTAGATTCTTACAGCTACTGGCTGTTCCTCCCTCTACTTAGTGATCTTGGTCAGATATCGCAAAACAAAAATGACCGGCAGATTTGTTGGTCAGGAAAGCTCAGAGGCATCTCTAGCTTTGATTAGTGAAAGCAACTGGCCTAATTCTGTTTCTAGTTTAGGCTCAAAGACTTTGGCTTTTTCAAGTAACTGCTGTGTCGCTTATTGTGCTTGTCGTAACCTGAGGCTATACAAGGCTTCTAAGACTCTGGGAGTGCATGAAACTATGCTGCCCATCTTTCCCATGGTTCCTTAACGCAATGTTATTGCTGGCTTGATATTTTTCCCCAGTGTGAGACTGGGGCGTAAAAAAGGAAGCAGAAGGAAGAAGAAACTTATACTGAAACTGGATTTTGGTTCTAATGAGCAATTCAGTTGGGGACAGTAAATGTAATGCAACCAAGATCTGCATAAACTCGAGGCTGAAACCTATGATGCCACCTGCTGCACTGCCAGGAAAGTACTTTCAGTGTATCAACAAATGAAACTTCCCTACGGAGTTCTGTTTAGATGTTGAAACCCAGCACTCAACTAGCAATGTTCAGATATCAAGCACAGTGCTTCATTCAGCTTAAAGAGATCTTATTTGTGAACTGAGAATGTCTCCTTCTTCATGCCATGTTTCACAAAATAGTAACTTTTTACAGGTCACTTCCTAATACTGCAGCGACGCTTTCTCTTTCAGAAAAGGAAACCTCTCAATCTGTGAACTTGGTTTGCTCTTAATGGCAATTAAGTCTCTCCTCCTGGCACTTTAGATTTTTTATGTCTGTGGCTTCTGCTAGTAGCTGTTACAATGACAGAATTGCATGGGTAATGGAACCATCTGAACAATAAACTATACATAGCAATTCAAGTGTAAATTGGTCTGAAACTGGTCTCTTGGGTGCCACTTCTGCCACATGAACTACTTACACCATACAGTTCTGAAGTGAAAACAAGAGCACTTTAGGCATGCTTGCATTGAAAGGATACAACAATTACTTCAGGCTATTGTTGGAGCACTAGAGAATGCTACAGCAGGCTTGAAGCACTATTATACCCAGTAAATAAACATTTGAGGTAAGGATGGCTATAGGTACAATCAACCTTAATTCTCTCCAACTTTTTTTTCCCATTATACATACTGGTGCTAAAAAATAACGTCTAGTCTTCTCTACTTGCTTTAAAAGGCTCTCCTCTAGCAACTGTCCATTATGAACTGATCCATTTGGTCTGTAGTATAGATGTGTATACATGCTGAATAATTAGATACCATGACTAATAAATACATGATTCACATAAGGCATAATATGAATGTTGATAACATAGCTTTCTTTCACTTAACAAATTGGAAACAACTCATATGTACTGCATCAGGAATTAGACTGCCTGATTTCAGCTTTCCAAATAGTATAGGAATTATCCAAATAATAGTGTAAGAATTGTATACCGAAAGACAATTTAAGTGTATTTTATTCTCATCTCTGTGAAACAACCCCTGTGCTTGCAAACTTAATGACTGCTGGTTAGTCTCTTCTATTCCTGATCCAGAGAGTTATTAAAAGGGAAATACTCTTAATTCATAATTTAGTTTTGATGAGCTTCTTATTTCAATCAACACTCTCAAAACAGTTCTAGAATGATTCTCAAATGGCACAACTAGGCTACTCAATTGCAAAAACTAAATAACCTGCATATCACTGGCTTCCTAATATGGGAAGTTCTCTTTTCTCCTCCTGGTCACCACTTAGCATTTGAAAAACTAACTATATGGGAGATATGTAAACTCCAGCACTAGCTTGTATTTGCTCAACTCCTAAGAGATTTGGATTAAAATCAGAAGCCTCTCAGAGAACTCTTTCATCATTGATTTCTTGTACTGTTGGTAATCACCTCAAAGTTACCAAGTGTGAGAATACCAAACTTAGTCCTTTACACAGCCTGTTCTATATGGTAACCAGCCTCTTCCTCATGAAGAACTGAGACAGCTGGCACAGTCAGTGGCTTCACTTCACAAAGGACTCTCTTTGGACTGGAGGGCAAAGCGAGAGAAGATGAGCAAAAAGCAAATTTTTCATTGATATGTGGTGGTTTAACAGGCTGCTTGAGATGTTTGTTTACCATGGCTGGTATTGTTTGCTTTTATGACAGATTCTGTTTCTGTTTTGGTGCAAAACCTGCCTGAACTAAAGTAGGTGGCAATTTCTCATTAGCCTATTTTATTGTTTTCCTTTAAGCAGGAGGGCAAGGTTCCACTCCAGTATGCAGTTACCCTTACCTTCCATCATACTAGAGCCTGAGCTAGGCTAATGTGGCATTGCAAGTCTAGACTTGCTGTTAGATGGCAGACAGGATGCAAAGCTCAAAATTTTAAATTAAAAGAGCAATTCTTCCCTAAGGGAAAAGCAAGAGATATTTTAATAGAGCTAATACCGTGTGAAAAAGACACTTGCTTTTTGTTTCCCTCAGACCTGGCTTCAACTGAATTCCTTAATGAAACACTGCAGAGCATAGAAGAGCTATGGAAAATCTACACCTGCTGCTTTTCTTGAGCCAAAAGCAGGGAATGGGGAATGAAGGAGAAAAAAAACCAAAACAAAACCCCCCAAAGCAAACACACACACCCCCAAAAACAAAACAAAAAACCCACAACCCCAGAAGGGTAGAATAGGATGGCAGAAAGGAAGGAAAAGAAACTCTGCTAGCATTAAGAATCAGTTCCTTAGAGGTGGTTTGTCTTTAAACTTCATGCTACTATGCAGTTGCTTTCAGCAATGGAAAGACAGTTTCTATTTTCCTGGCTGCAGAATGCCTAAGTACCTTTAGAACATAGAGATTTTATTTTGGCTGGTTGCTTGTAAGCAAGCACTGAGTGAAGGTCATGTAATGGTCATCAGAAACACCAGTTACCTGTGCTACAGAAGAGAAAAGGTGAGACTCAAGTTATGGCTACAACAGGATGAAACCATGCTCTTCAACTACTAAAAGACATCTACTCCCTTATAAACAGACCACAGCTTAAATTCCCTTCCTAATAGCTAAAAATCAACCGTTGTCATTAGTGCTGTTAATCTGTTCCTATTACACTGCTAATTGCTGCTTGCTAAAATAGACAGCAGCTACTTGATCACTTCAAAATAAAGGATAAGAGCTCCTTCAGCTGGAAGACAAGCTTAATTTTGTAATCTTTGTTCGGTTCTAGACTCTAGACACAAAACAGAAACTACTGCAGTTGAGACTAGAAGTATTCCATGCAGTTTGGAAGATTTCACATTAATTTCTGCTCATATTCCAAAATAGCTACATCCTGCTGAGTTACAGCCTTTCAGCTCGTGCTAGCAAGGAAACTAGGAGTATGATACACTCTGATACATGTAACGAAGTCTACTTCTAAAAAAGAAGTGCTTTGATTTCAAGAGGGGCAAAATACTGCTTGCAAGCTACTGAAACTGATCATTAACCAACTCCCCATTGCCATAGCTCAGAAACAACCTAGGATTATGGCTCACCATCAGCATTAATGCACAGCAGGCTAGGCCTAACAAAAACCTGTCTTTGTGGTGGAGGTGAAAAGGCTGAAAGTAGGAGCATACAGGAGTAATGCTGGCTTGTCTGTATGTAGTTATTTCTCTATACACTTAATACTGTTTAAGAAATGCTCATCTGAGCAAACTCATGCAAAGCAGATGATATTAGTTTAGAACAGCAACTTGCAAATACTCCCAACATGTGACATGCAACTGCACTAACTCCGAGACAACAAAACCACTTATTGCAGTTAGGATACATTCAGAAAGCCTTCAGTTGGTGCAGGTTACTGCATCTTCAGGTCCTCTTTCTAATAACTCATAGCAGATGTTAAATAAAAATGCTTCAGGAAAGGTGTCAATCACTTAGTAGCAAATAGGCTTACAAAAATTTTTATTCTTGGCTCTATTGCTTCCTTTCACTCCAAGATGGATCAAGAACTTTAGTCTTCTGGGTACACACTCATATTTCAGAGGGAGCAGATACAGCTGGCTATATTTTTTTGACCATTAAAAGCACAGAATATTCTTACAGCAAGAGCTGCAGTCATTCTAACCTTGAAAAACACCTTATAACTCTGAAACCTTTACAACCCAGTCATTTCACGTTCCCATACGTATAAACAAGTTCTTGTAGTTCTAAGAATAATTAATCCACAAGTGAGTATGAATGTATCATTTATTTGAGGTGGACAATTCACATCATTAAAAGTCACAGGTAACAAATTTTATCTTGAATTTGAATCAGATGTTTATTTTGTAGCTTTCAGGGACAGCTTCAGAGAAAGTAAAATACAAAAGATATGTAGCACGCACCACAATCAGATGCGGTTGAGGAAAACACCTAAATCATAAACCCTCAGAATGCAATATGAAACAGCAAAAGGAAAAAAAACCCTGACTCAGGATGAAAAAGATGCATCTTGAAGGCAATCCACTGAAGGGCTTCTTCAATTATTTATTGTTAAAAAAAGTATGCAAACCATGGCACAGGCATATCCAGCCCTTTCAGCTGCGAGGAAAAGAAAACTTTGTCCTAACATATTCATTGCATAAATCTGAAGTCATACGCAGAAAATTTCAAGTAAAGGATTGTGGTCTGAAGTAAAAATTCCATTTCTTATTTAAAAAAAAATGAGAAGGCTATCTGTTTTTCTTCTCTCCATCCACTGGTTGATCCGTTTCTGAGTCATACTGGCATTTTTCCACACATTTTCTAGGGAACCAGCCTCGTTCTCTTATTGCACCTTAAGACATGAAAAGTTGCATTAACTTGGAACAAAACATGACCCACTATAGATGAAAAACACAGGACTGGAAGAGACATCAAGAAGTTACACTCAGGTTATTATATTCTCCAAGGACATCTAATCATTCCCAACATCACTGCCTGGGGATGCATCAATTCTCTCCCACTGCCTAAAATGTTTTCAGAGATCTCCAAAGTTTTCCAGTGCTCTACCTTCCTTAAGAAAAATCTTTCCTAATACCCTATATCTGAATCTTTATGACTACAATTCAAGTTCACAACTCCTCTTTCTACACATCATAGACACAGGAAGCAGCTAACAACCTTCTCCACAACAGAGTATCACACAGCTGATGACTATTTGTACATACCCTGGGCTTTCCTCTATGTCCTTTTTCTCTCCAGGCAAGCCACCCAAATTCCTCCAGCCTTCCCTTATAGGTCACATTTTCTATTACTCAGATTATTCTCGTTCTCCTCTCAACCCTTTACAGCTGATCTTCCTCTTTCTTGAGATGCAGTAGCTGCTTTTACTTGCGGCAGTATTTCAACTGAGTCTCTGCCAGTGTTGAGTAGGATGGAAAGATTACTTCATGCATCTCAGAAGCTATATGCTTTTTTCTTTCTTGGAAGTGTTGACTCATCTTAAGATTATGATTAACTGTTTTGCTCAGAAGAACTGCTACTTAATAATCAATTTTCCCATCTCGTTATAGTGCAGCTTGTTACTCTGGCTTTATTATAGCATTTTGCTATGCAGTCCTGACAAACCTTATCCTATTTTTGAAGCCTAGTTCTCCCAAATGCCAATGTTATTTTGAACTCTAATCTAGCCTCTCAGTATATACTCAGAGAACAGAAGGCTCAGGGCGGACCTTACTGCTCTCTCTACAACTACCTGAAAGGAGGCTGTAGTGAGATGGGTATCGGTCTCTTCTCCCAAGTAACAAGTGATAGGACCAGAGAAAATGGCCTCAAGTTGCATCAGGAGTGGTTTAGACTGAATATTAGGAACAATTTCTTTGCTGAGAGGGTAATGAGGTATTGCAACAGGCTTCCCAGGGAAGTGGCAGAATCACCATCCCTGAAAGTGTTCACAAGTCATGCAGATGAGGCCCTCAGTGACATGGTTTAGTGGTGATCTTGGCAGTCCTGGGGTAATGGTTGGACTTGATGATCTTAAAGGTTTTTTCCAACCTAGTTGATTCTATGATTCTATGAGGTGTTTAGATAGGAAATCTCAATGCGTTTAAGAAAGTCTACTATTTAAATATCAAAACAAGAAATAATCATTAACCTCATTAACAGTCTAAAAATCTTTTTCTTCAATATGTAGAAGTGTCTCGCTTCCCACTCAACCTTCAATAAACTTCAAGACTGGCAAGTCTACTAGATACAAAAACTGCGGATGTGGTCTTAGAAACTAGTGCCAGTAAGGTCAGTCATTATACCTTTTGAGAACTGAACATGTAATATTGTCCACATTTCTAGACAACTATAACAGTGACTTGTAATTTTCAACAGAAAAAGGGAAAATAACTGCTTCATAATACCATCAGCAGCTGAGTCGAGAATCTTCTCACCATACATCCAGTGGCTGCGAAGAAAGCGTAATAGGTAATTAGATGCCAGAACTCATCTCAGTATTTCTTTTAACCAAACATAAAGGTGTGGAGCCACTAACTTTAAGCCTCTTGTGGCTAAAATCAGATCCCCTTTACTCAGTGCAATTCTAGGTTCTTCAGAACATGGTGTTGTGAATAATGTTTTAACACCTTTAGTCACAGGGCAGCAGACACCACTGTAATCTTCTATTGCTCGATACCGCACCTACAAATTTGAACACAACACGGCAATCTATTATTATAAGCAGTTATGGCCTTGCTGACAGTTTCATACCAAGAAAGTCAATTCAAGCATACTGTTAGATATGAACATAATGACAATGGCTGTCAAAGGGTCTCTAAATTTTTAATTAACTGCTTAATAATGAAGCAGTGTCACCTTTATTATCATGTTTATTGCCACCTAAGGAGCAAATGCAAAGAAAGCTAAATGCTAAGTTTAGTTCAGCAGAGGTTGCAGCATATTTTTTGTGTGGAAACACAAAGCCTTTATTTAATTGCTAAGTTTAAAGTAAAGAAATTGTTTCAGCAATTACTTACATTTATTTATACCGATATCTCAAAGTCATTTCAGATCAAACTTCACAAATACTTACGCTTCTTACTCGCTTGTCTGCTTTCTGTTTCAGTTGCTCTATCTATAAATGATTACAAATAGAAATTTAGGCAGTGTTTATTTTAAGAGGACTTGTGTATTCAACACAAAATGAAGTCAGGCATTGAAACCATTCAACAAACACAGGAAGTATCATTAGCATTTAAAAGCATTCACAAAAGCGTAACTTTTTAGTCTATCAAAAATAGGAGAACATATGACAGAACTCTTGTTTCATAAATATATGTATTACTAGTCAGCCTATTTTGGCTACTTAAAACACTGGTATATTACTGTAAGGGAAACCAGGCAATTGGATACTGGGGAGGGTTAACTTGAGATATCATTGCATCTCAATTACCGTCAAACTGTATTGATGACAGCCATCTCTTACTGGCCAATCCAGGCCATCTCCCTCAGGAATCCCAGACCATGTAAACACTTGCTTGAAGTTCTTCCATTTACTTCCCATGTCATAGGGAAAAATAAAGGTCTCACCCGTTTGGTAGTACTGGATTCTGTCTTTGGCCTGGAAAGTAATTAAGAAATACAGTACACAAAAACATACCCCACAAACTGCAATTGAGCAGTAAATATTAAGAAGGCTGGGTCATAAGTCCTGTATGGGTCTATGAGACCCAAAGGCAAACATTCTGAAGCAAGAGCAGGAAATTCCTGCTATACTAACCCAGGCTTTTAAAACTACTTACAACAATCAGCATTTTGAATGCCTGGTTTGGGTCATCCCCCTCATTTACTTGTTAACAGAAGAATCAACTGGCTACACTCTGGTTTTATTTTATGGCTTTTTTCAAGAACTGATGCCTGATGCCTGACCATTTCTCAGTTACATACAAAGACTTTCACAGCTCATGATTCTATGATTAACCATGGTGAGAATAATTCAATATTGGTAGTGTCTATTTCACCTCTAAGAATTGTGAATACAGGAATGCTTTGAATCTTCCACAATCTGCAGCCATGAACCTTTCATTCTCTCAGTAACAATGACATCTAGTGGAGCAGCCACAGAAGAGTTTGTCCTATGTTGCAATAATGTAATTTTTATTAAACACTAATGTATTACAGTGTGTGTTCAGTTTTCAGAAGGGACATATTAGCAGCCTGTATTTTACAACAAAAAATATTAAGGTATGATTCCAAATTCTACTATATAGTTGTAACAGGATTTTCTTTCATTTATATTCCATCGTCCTATTATTCAAAGGTCTAATAGGACTAAGATCCAGCTAAGCTAGATTCCGTGCGAAGAGAAAGCATTACAATACTTAGGGACTTACATACAGTCAAGATCCTAATGCTAATTTTGACACAGAATAAAAGAAAGATAAGGTAATAATGAAATGTTTGTGGTCTTATACAAAATAACCTGGTTGCACTGAACTAGTTTCTAAACACTGAGCCAGTTTTGCTTCATCTAAAGTTAGCTTCTGCTTGGCTATATTTCTTCTGAAAAATCTTGAGAAAATCTCTATAAAGATAGGGAAATCAAAGAGAAATTTAGAGGAGAAAAAACTAGGTTTCATTATCTTCCAGTACTTCTTTGAAATCAAGGAAAATCATTCCAAGCTTAATCAGAGAAGTAGGAAAAAAGGAAAATCATGAGGCCAAACACACCACCTAGAGTGGGGAAGTGGACAATTAAAGTCAGAGACAGGCATAGTGAGAAGCAAAGACAACTCAAGTTTCAGCTGAAAACACCCACATATTCCAAGTACATAAGCAAAGTCTCTTAAAAGTAAATATTTTATTATGCTCAGACCAATTCCCCCAAACAAAAAAGAGAAATCTATGCAGTTAAATGATTTCTCATCTATTTCAAAGAATTTCAGAGACAGTAAAGGAAAAGCCGGTTGCAGGTGTTAAGTCAGCAGTGAATTGAAATGACACCTTTGGTTTAAACCCAGAGGAGGTGAAACAAGAAATCGACAACTATGAAGAATAAAATTTGTAACAATACAGCAGAAGAATACTGTAATAAAAGCTTACCTTTTCTTCAATCCAGGACTCGATTGAAGTTTTATTTGTCAAAATGACTTTCATCTAAAATAAAAATGTTAGGTGAAATTAGCGTTGATTTTCTGCAGAAATATATCAGCTAGGCAAAAAAACCCCTTCATTTAACAAACTGAATTTGCTTTAAAGAACAAATCAACTTTTATAGGCTTAAAAACATTCAAAATTAAGATCCAGCACAGATACATGCTAATGCTATCCTCTAAAACTATACACTCAGTATCACACAGTATTTCAGTTTATGCTGAAAATGCATACTTTTATTTCCTTCCAAAGATCTCAAACTTTTGAAGTAATACATCAGGCATGTTTATACCTATCCTCAGGGATAGGGGCATGTACTCCTGAAATACCAAGTATTTTGTCTTTTAGAGACAGTTTATAAAGCCTATCTTACGTTTTCTTAATGCATTAGATTTGCACCTCTAAGTTCTCCCACAAAAAATAACTGTGGTACAACATAGGAACTGTGACAAAGCAACACAAACCTCTGGACACAGCAACATAAGCTCTAAGCAGCTGCTCCCATCTCAATTCCAAATTCTGTTTCTGCTCCACAAGCAGCCAAAACTTACAGCTTTTAACTTCTTTGTAACAGAAGCCATAAACTTACCTGGATAATAAACAGCATACCAACAGCAATAGTTGTTCCTAATGCCAGTCCTAAGGCAAATAAAGATGCAGCAAATGCAGACAGTCCAAAGGGAATAATGGGTCGAGGGTCTCTTTTGGCTGCACTCATGTCAATCTTTACAGAACTCCACCCAAAAGATATCTGCAAAGGGAAAGCATCATTCAGGTCTAGGACATTTCGACTGCTGAAACAAAACAAGTTGACAATAAAAAAATCTGGCTCTGAAGTATCCAACTTCAAACATTTTACAATGCAAATGGAGTAATTAAAAAGAAAAAATTATTCAGAAGACTTCTCTTCTTCAGAAATACATTCTTTGCTAGATGTGGAACTTCTCTAGATGGAAAACGAATCAAAACCGCCATCTTGCAAGCTCCACAAGTTAGGCACAAAATAAAAAAAAAAATCTGGACTTTGCACAGCAACAAAAACGCATTCACCAGTTTCAGATAGATAGAATATATTCGCATAACACAGTACCCATTTTCAATAGAAACTCTACAGGTTTTCCCTTAAAAGCTTTTGGAGATAACAGTTCCCCAGCATTATTGCTCTGCAAATACAGCACACAGCCTTCACCTGTTACACTCAGTAGATATTTTCAAGCTCTTCATTGCAACCACAAAGGCTGAAATCAAAGTTCATAATCTTAACCATGGATCTGAGATAAGGGATGTATTCCAGAACAAGCTTTGCTCATTGTTGCTGCACTTAAATTTTTCCATTTAAAAACAAATCCAACATAATTTATTTTTAGTTCCATAACTAATGTACTTTTTTCTTTCCCCTTGAAGAACTGAATACAATTCTAAAAAAGTGGCAAGCAAAAGAAAATAAATAGCATCTAACTTGTCTGCTGGAAATAAATAGCAGCTAGTTTCTGTGCCAGCCAAAACACAGCCTGTCTCTCTCCATATAAAGTGCTACTCAGAAACTGTCTTCAGTTTCTAGAAAACTCCCAGTGATTAAGACAAGCAACTTCTCACAGGCGGAGAGTAGAACTCAGAGTATATATTGAAAGATTAACAAGGAATTCCACATGCTGCTTCTCAGGAAACCAAATTGTCTCATACTTCCAGAAATAAATTACCCATCTGACTTAAATAATATTTTAAACATTTAATTATGTTTTCTTACTCTGTTGTAAAGCTGAGTGTACATAGTCATAACAAATATGAAAGAAGCATGAATGCATCCAAGTGGAGCTAAGAGGAGAAACAGAGTGAAAGATGCGTGATTCTGGTACCCACAACAGTTGTTGATCCAAGGACAGTGGTGATCCATCTTCATGACACATCTGTGAATAATAAATATTGATTAATATAAAGGACATTTATGATGTTTTTCAAAAAGCTCATAGAAAGAGACAGCTAACTTTCTAGTACTCAACCTTTATTCATTCATTTAAACCCACCAATTTCTGACAGATTAACACAGTAACTTCTTTTTTTGTTGCTATTCAGAATGGTATTTCATGTTGTAGAGTGAAAGCAAGCAAACCAAGAAGTGCCCCCCAGGTCCTACCATCCCTTAATGATCCCTCCTCCCCTTTGCTCAAATTTGGTAGTTGCGAATAAACACCATATTCCAGAGCCAGGAGACAGAGGCCTAGAATGGATTCTGTAAGAACTGTCAACACAATAATTAGGCACTACTGTTATTACCATTTCTTTTTAAATAAGCACACCAGGAAAATGAATGAAATACCAGATCCCCTGTGAACTACTCGCAGAAAGAACATACAAAGATTGACAAAATGAAGTGAATTTCTTTTCAGTAGACCCTCAGAAAGCTTTATCAATTGCTATGTATTGATGTCACACCACTGTAAGACCTTTTCAGATACCTTTTAACAAGCATAAATAACTTAGAGACACTCTTGTATTCAACATAAAGCTGGTTATATTTCTGCAGTTTACAGGTGCAAAAAACCCACCTGATAATCCACATTCCAAATTGCATTGATTTAACTTCACAAGTTTAAAAGTCACCAATTATAATGTTGCAATTCATCTGCACCAAATCTAACTGATAAACAAAGGATTGAATTGCACAAATATCCAGCTCCTCTGAAAATAAAAGTTGTTTTAGAACTACTGACCTCATTATCTTTTACGCTATTCCATTCCCAATAGGAAGTTCAGTTTCTCCCTTTTAAGAATTAATTACTCTTTGTTAATACATGCTCAACTGCCACTGTACAATTTCTCGAACATGCAATCATAACTATAAGCACAAGTGTTTCTGAGGAAGTTGCTAGGTCTCAGCTAGAAACCTGACCCCATTCAGGTGGGCCATTCATACACTGAAACTTGCCATAGCACAGAATACTTTCAGCAATGGTTTAAGTTACCTACTTCATTGCAACAGGCTGGAAATACATGTGCAATGAGCTACTTTGGCCACAGTTGAGGGGGCAGAAAATTCTTAAAGCATATCGTCAAAATGATTTGGAGAATGTGCTGCAGCATCTTCTGCTTTATTTGACGAGAGAAATTATTTAAGAACCTGCTTTTGCAAAGACAATCATCAGGATACGCTGCCATTTTCTACACAGTCCTCAGTGTAACTCTGTCACTCTAGGAAAAGAGTCTAATTTTAAATCTTGAGATGACACAGCCAAATTACAGCACTGCTCTACAGTTTCAGTCTCTGCTTCCCAAAAGCACACTAACTGCACATCCTGGTGTTTATAGAAATAACAAATGAACACGCATGTTCTAATATCCTCTTACCATGTTCTCTAATGTTATTATGTTCTCTAATAGTCCTTCAGAGGAGGACCTGCCCAGTAAACCCAGGATAAATGCAACTACAGCTTGGACTGTAGACAGTTGAAGTGGCTTGTTTTTTTCAAGCCGCACCAAATTCCAGTGCAGCTATTTATAATAAAAGCACCCTTCACCAAAACAACACTTTAGCAAAGAGTAAAGAACAGTCCAAAATTTCCACTCAAATCAATGTTTAACTCCCATTGGGAAAGATGATAGAATAGGCTTTTCTACTCCCTGAGCAAGGTGAACGTTTAGACTCGTAACTTACAAAGGACTTTTTAAGTAACTGTTTACACAGGGTCACTTTCCTGAAACAGTACTGCAATGTTTTATTAATACTATCGAGAAGTTCTTAAGAGGAAATGATTTCAAGCTAAAAAGAAAATGTTAAAGGCAGATTTATATATTAAACTAAAACACAGTAAAACCGTACAGAAACCATGCAACTACAAAGTGGAAATATTTGAAACAGGAGT
Organism: Strigops habroptila; assembly: GCF_004027225.2. Taxonomy (NCBI): domain Eukaryota; kingdom Metazoa; phylum Chordata; class Aves; order Psittaciformes; family Psittacidae; genus Strigops; species Strigops habroptila. The sequence continues at coordinate 72,724,507 of NC_044281.2, forward strand.
AGTGTTCATACAGTAAAAGTGCACAAGACAAGACTTGGAAGAACAAATTATATTAATAGCTCATCATTAGATTTGAACTGCTTTAATATGGACTTAAAACAATTTTAAAGAAAGACAGTACCTGTTACACTTTCGACAGTGGTGTGAACGTGGTGCCTTATAAGACTGACACACTTTACAGTATTGGAGATACATGCAATCCTGAGATTTTTCCTTTAAACAGAAGAATAGACGTGTTAGATGTATACATAATTCTACTGGCAATACATATCTTGACACTTTCCTAACCTAAGCATCTTTGCTTTCTTCTGGCAGGGTGTGTTTCATAACCCAACCCTATTTAATAGTAGGTGATGAAGAAATTAAAAACCAAAATGAAATAACGTCTTGGCTATCGACACAGCCATCTCCCACTGTTGAAAGTGCTGATTGCTACAAGAAATAAACAGTTCTTTCATCAGGAAGAGCGTACAAGCAGGGTTTCAGAGTGAAGTTCCGGGAGTAAAGAAAAAAAAGCATGAGGCCTTCGCAATTTTTAAAAAACAGCTTCTGTACCTTGTCTCTCCATTTTATGCCATGAGCCAATCTGGGCTTACTACCAAGATGCGGTACCAGTAAGCATTAATGTTCAGCCATGGTTGACGAGAAGCCTGGCAGGGCCTGGCAATGTGCACTGGCAGCCCAGAAAGCCAACCGTATGCTGGGCTGTATCAAAAGGAGCATGACTAGCAGGTCGAGGGAAATGATTCTGCCCCTCTACTCCACTCTCATGAGACCCTACCTGGAGTACTGCATTCAGCTCTGGGGCCTCCAAGATACAAAGGATGTGGACCTGCTGGAGTGAGTCCAAAGGAGGTTGCAAAGATGATCAGAGGGCTGGAGCACCTCTCCTAGGAAGATAGGCTGGGCTTTTTCAGCCTGGAGAAGAGAAGGCTCTGGGAATACCTTATAACAGTCCTCCCATAACTAAAGGGGGCCTACAAGAAACTTGGAGAGGGACCTTTTACTAGGGCACGTAGGAATAGGACAAGGGGAAACGGCTTTAAACTGAAAAAGAGTAGATTTAGATTAGACATTAGGAAGAAGTTCTTACCTGTGAGGGTGGCACAGGTTGCTCAGAGAAGCTGTGGCTGCCCCATCCCTGGCAGTGTTCAAGGCCAGGCTGGGCACGGCTTGGAGCAACCTGCTCTAGTGGAAGGTGTCCCTGCCCGTGGCAGGGGGTTGGAACTGGATGAGCTTTAAGGTCTCTTCCGACCCAAATCATTCTATGATTCTAACTAGATCGTATTTGTCGCCTGTCTCTCTTACACACACCCATAAGCCAAGTACAGCAAAACGACAGACTGGGAGACTTGTACATAGCAAGTAGTAATACTGGCCAAAATCTTCTGTTTACAAAGTGGAATGCTCAGTTATTCTGCTAGATGACCTCAGGATCCTCCTCTCACTAGACTCTGTCCTGAGAAATATTCCACAAATAGAAATGCGATTATTACTAACCTTCATATCGTGCCACTAGACCACAAACTCTCATTAGATACTGAACCTTGGACCACAAGCTCTCTTTAGATACTGAACCTTTATCAGTAGGTCCTTCACTACTACTCGTCCAAGAGATTACTAGGGCAAAGAAAATGGAAATTTCTACTTAACTTACAATACTGTGTTGAACATAAGATAAATATATACTTTTCTGGCTCACATAAAAAAAAAACTTGCTCAGTAAAGGTCTTCTAATCCTTGTTACTAGTAGCAAAGTCTTCAGTGTCAACAGGAGCGTGCAGATAACCTTGAGGCTCTCATTGCTGGGTAGCAATACTTGTTTCCTGTTGTTTTGGTTTGAGAAGCAGCTATAAAACTTAACGTTTCCTGCCAATAAAAAGACGGTACCATTCTGCCCCAGATCACTGTAACTGATGGAACAGGGAAGGGACGGATGGAGCTGGAGCACACTGGACACGGTGTAAGCAGCAGCGGAGGGGCAGAAAGTGAAGATGTTGAAACGAGATAAGGAAGGAGCAAGGAGTGGCCCGAGGGGTTGGCTGCATTCCTCAAAGAGAACTGGGAAACGGCGGCATCAAAAGACCAGCGACTTGTACCGCCTCCCTGACCCCTGCACACCGCCCCTTCAGCAGGGCCGGCCCCGGCACAAGGGCAGACCCGTCGGTCTCCCACACCCGCCCCGGGAGGAGCGATCGAAAACCAGCACTCACCGGCGTCCACCCCAGCGGGACGTACCCCGGGCCGACAAACATGGCGCTGAAGTAGTTGTAGAGGATCATGACGGTCCAGTTGAGGAGCATGATGAAGTTGACGCTTCCTCCGGCGGTATCCAGGGGCCAGTACCACAGCGCGGCGTCCGCCATGGCGGTGGCGGAGCACACGGCCACCACAGCCAGGGCCACCAGCGGTCCCCAGTGGCACAACCGCCGCGCCCGGCTTAGCCCTCCCGGCCCGTCCATGGCCGCTACCGGCGCCCGGCCCAACCCTCCCGGCCCGTTCATGGTCGCTACCGCCGCCCGCCCGCTGCTCCTGCTGCTGCCGCCCCACCGCCACCTCCACGCATGGCTCCCGCCGCGCTCAGCCCCGCCGGCAGCCGAGACAGAGAAAGCGCCGTGAGGAAGGGGAAAGGGAAGAGGAGGCGTCGCGGCCCGCCGGGGCTCGGCCCCGCCCCGCAGCCCGGGGAGCGGAGCCCGCGCTCGCCTCCGCCCGCCGGCGCCTTCGGGTCCGCCCCCCGACGGTCCGATGGCAATAGGATCCCGACGGGAAATAGCGTCCCACCGGTCGCGCCGTAGCCTCGTCGCTCCGCTCTGCCCCGCCCCAGGCCCACGAGGTCCTGGGTTGGAGGGTGTGAGCGGGCTACCGCCGCGCCTGAGGCTGCGGTTCGAGCCTGCAAGCGAAGGTGTGGCGGGGCGGCAGCGGGGAGCTGGACCGCGTTGGTTAAAACACCTGAGCGGGGACGGAGAGTTCCGGCGGAACGCGTGGCTAGGCGCCCGGCGGCGGGGGGGACGCCTTTGCGGGTAGCAGAACGCGGAAGCAGCTCGGCGCGGAGTGGCGGAGCTGAGCGCAGGGTGTCCGCGGAGCACAGCGGGGCCGCGGCCTCCCCTGGCGCCGCCGCCATGTCCTCCGATTTCGAGAGCTACGAGCAGGACTTCGCGGTGCTGACGGCCGAGATCACGGGCAGGATCGGGAAGGTGCCCAAGCTGGTAGGAGGTAAGCGGCGGGCGACCGAGGCGGGGTTGGGGAGGGGGGCTGCTTGCCTGGCGCCGCGCAGGGGCCATGGTCTCCCGGCGCTGCTCGCCGCCCTCACGGCTCTCGCCCCGCAGCCGCGTCCTTCTCGTCTGCGAGAGCCTCTCCGTCTCCCGGAGCCTCCAGCTTCCCAGCGGCAAGCGCTCGGCATGGTGGCGGGAGGTGTTGCTGTGTTTTAGCGTGTCTGTCTCTGCGTCTCGTCAACCGACTGTGTTTTCTTGCTCCTTACACAGCAGAGGCAGGATTCGTCTCCCCGGTCCGGGTGCACGTCTGTTCGAGCAGCGAGTTATCTCGTGAAATGTATTGCGATTAACCTGACGGAATATTGTTTGCTGTAAGGATTAGTCCTTGTTCTTCTGACTTGTCGTGGGGCCGTACAAAGTTACTCCAGCGCAGCTGAAGGGCTGAGCAGAGCAGGGGTCACAGCTGGGCGGGTGTTTACCAGCAGTGCTACTGAATGCCTTCCGTTGTGATGATGCCACAACATCAGTAATGGAAATGAAGTCTTTCTCCTGTAGCATAGACAGAATTGGTGCGTGATTTAATCCAAATCTCTGTTTTTGCTGCCTAGTGTTAGAACATTTGATTTGGGTAATTGTGGTGACTCACAAGTAGGGGAACATTCAAAGAAATCAGTGCTTGTTTACTTTAATGTGTTTGTCAATAGCCTGCAGCATTCATGGTTGATTCATGGTGTATCCCTGTAGTAGAGACAATAATGCTGTAAGAGTGTTAGGGTAGAAAGCTTAAAGTTATAATCTCTTTACTCAGCCCAGCTGGATCTTGTAGTGCATACGAATCAGTGCCTTAGTATAGGGTTCCTAGTAGGAGACAGAGGGAAGCTGAAACTAGTGGTTTTCTCATCTGTCCCTCTTGCAGCTCAGCTTAATGCCTTTTCTGTTCCCACCTCATTAAATATTTCAGTCTCTACTTCCTATACAAGTTTCCCAAAGCTTTAAGATACTTGAATTATAGGAGTGGATATCATTTAAGAAGGAAGTAAAAACACGCTAATGGTATACATTTCCATATGACTAAAGGAAAAAATATCATGCATCCAGGACCAAAGAATAACATCCTACTTTTAGAGTAGGAAATGTGTCACAAAGTAGTGACTCCAAACAGGATTTGGGGTAGGTGGTTAGCTAAAACATATCTCAGTGCAATGTTAATTCAGGTCTCCAAAATATATCTGAAATGAATAAACAGGGATTTGAGAAAATATCTGATTCTGAAAGGTTATGTCCAATTATAATCTTAGCAAGTTAGAAAGTCTTCCGATAAATTGGTGTTCAGTGACCAATCACAGACATGATTAGCAGAGAGGAAACTGCCTTTTCTTTGGCTTAACAAAGCTGTTTTGCTGTTGAGCTTAACGAAAAGGACATGGGCAGATGATTCAGTCACAGTATGTGGGTACTTGGAGGTAGAAAGCTTTTTCTGTTTTGTAATGGAGACTTACAAAATTAGAAGGAGGAGATACAGAGAGTTCCTGTGATTGAAATTGAGAACCGATATAATTTAGTCTGCTCAGAAATGATATTTAACCTGTAAATAGCCACTAGAACAATTTGCGGAGAGAATGCAGTGAATCCTTCAGTAATGTAAAGTATCTAACCAAGGCAGTATTTGCCACTGTCTCACAAAGGGTTGTTCACTTTTTAAATAGCAATTTAAGGACCACTTAAATTTGTAGGAACAGGGAAACATCATAAATACATTACTGGCTCCTCTTCTTAATATCAGTAGTGCTACACTGATTTAGGGAAAGAGAGTAGAGATTTGATTTCCTAATTCTATTGATTTTGGAAGTCATCAGTGTTCAATAGTGGAAATATATTCCACTTAGTAGTAGTGGATTTCCATAATCCTCTCCTTGAAGCAGTTTCTCTTATTCACTTAAGGAGACTTTAGAGCTTAAATACAAGATGTTTAAAGAGCATGGTCTTAAACAGTGGCATAGCCTAGAAGCAGCAGGCTTTGAAATCATGATTCTTTTATGTGGCCATTAGAAGGTTGTTTTAGAATTTGCTGTCCTCTCAGAGGAGAAGGAACGCATGTTCCCTGTGGGACCAATAGTGTAGTACTGGGCTAAATGGCTTTAAGGTAAGACAATGGTTAACTTTTATTTTATTTTATTTTATTTTAGAGGTGGCTTGTCATACATGGTTTGGACTGACTTGCTTTATAGCTGCTTCTTGCACTGTACATTTGTGAGTGACTGTGTTGCTTCAGTTTTCAGGGCTCTTCTGTCTTTCATCAGCAAAAAAATCATGTATGACTTCGAAACAAATTGCAGTCTTAGCTAATAGAGGCATTTGACCATCTGGAAAAAACCCACCCCTAAACAATAAATCTCTTACTATGCTGAACACTTGCATCAGAAATATTTTAAATACACATTTTTCCCTTGTTTCTTAATAGGAATATTTGCAAGATCTTTGCTTCTTCATCACCAGAAGTTCCAGTTAGTTCTTGTGGAGATGGCTGGGAGAGCCTCAAAAAGAGGATGATGAGGTGGGAGGGGGACGTGAGGAGAGCTGCACGTGAGGTGGCAGTTTTCAGCAGCAGTGATTTGAGAGAGATTGCTGATGGCCTTCTTCCTCCACGCTGGAAGAAGCAGGATGAAAAGTGTAAGGACTTGTGCTACTTCCACATAATACAGAGAGATCTCCTGAAGTCTTAGTGACTGGTTTGTTTCCTTCTGCTACTGAAGATGGACCTGCTGTAACTTTCTGTGTTTAGTCAAATTGGAGAAATACTGGTTAATTGTTTTTGCAACATTCCTACATTCGGTGTTGTCAGGACTTGATGCTGTCTTGTGTTCTAGGAGGATGATGGCTCAACAAACATTCCTATTGTCACAAATGCAGAAGTAGTTCAGCAAGAAATGTAACAAAGGCACTCTGATACTACAGAAGCAATAAGCAGCAGGGACGATACAACGTCTTGGGAAGAAATGTCTTCTATTGAGGCAAACATCATCTGGAGAACTAAAGAAAGCGTTCTAAATAGAGAAATGACTTCTAAATAGATTTTCTGTGATGCTGCTGCTGGTTTTGAATAATGTTTTATTAATGTTCCTTGGTGTTTCAGAGAAACATCTGTCTTGTGCGTTATCCAAAAATTTATATAAATTTTGATTGCTTCATCTGAAAGAGAGTTTTATCAGCACGAATGGTGATACTTAGTCTTTTCCCAGCACAGTAGCCACTGGTTCATGATGGTTTAGACTTGAGCGCTATCATTCTTCTGATTCTCAATATCTGCATCTTCTATGGGGCAATCAAAGCACTGTATTTCAGTCTCTAACAGATTTAGCTGAAGAAAGTCCCTCCTTTAATTTTCTGTTGTACCCTTGTACTGGAGCATACTATTTCCGTTTCAGGTCTGGCTCATCATGTGGTGCCCCTTGAGCCCAGTTTTATAAGCGAAACACACGTATTGTTCCATTTGTCTCTGCCGTTGGGCAGTAACTTCTGGCATGAACACGTAAACCACTTCAGCCAACGCAGCGAAATCTGCAAGTGGTCTATGAACTGAAGCCCTTTGTTACTCAGTTTCTTCCTCAGCATGTACTAATAAAAAGAAGCAATTACACAAGCAGTGAGACTACTCAGTTTTAGTCCACTTTTTTTTTTAATCTCTTCATTGGTTGTGAGATCAAACCAGTGCTGTGTTATCTTTGTGCACTTGTAGGCAGATTTCTGCCTGTGTGTAACTGCCATATTTTGCGGGACAGAAGAGTGACTCATGCAAGGGCAAAGTTGAAAGAACTGAGGAGAATGTAGTAAAAGTTTGTTTCTTTTAAGGAATTGATAGAGATTTCTTTGCACACAATCCTTACCCGGAAGAAAAAACCACTTTCGTTTCCAGTCTTTATCCATATTTTGTGAATTTGACCAGTTAAAGAAAATACTGCATGTAGCTTGTATAATTTAGTTCATTCTACCTGGCAATGTGGAGACAAAAATACTATTCTAAATTTAGATGTATTTGAGGGAACATTGTTTTTTATTTTCTCTAAAAGATATAACCTTTTCTTAATTCAGAATTAATAATAAACACCCCTTTTATTTAATATGGTGGAAGTGTATTTAAGGAAATGATGAAGTAGTCAGATTGAAAACTGCTAAGACACAGTGGAATAATACAGTTAGCAGTATGAGGATCTTTAATTGGATTATAACTTGTTTGTCCTGATCCACTAGATTAGTGGCAGGCTTCTCTTATTCTGAGTAACTCTCTCTGACCTCATCTGCAGTCTCTGAGCAATATCCTGTGGATATTGTGCCCTCCTTTTTGCGGGGGTGCTGACTGTGAAGTAAGTTGTTCCTTAGCTTAACCGTGGCAGTAAACTGGAAGTAAATTATTTGGAAACCATTCCAGCAAGTGCTTTCTGATTGACAGTGTTGCACTATTTCATGTTTCTGTTGCATGGCCTGGAGGTATTGGCAGTCCTGCAGGCAAGTGGCTCCAGGCAGCATACTCCTACCAGGATTTTATGATGATGTGGCTAGAGGACAGCAAAACCAAGTGGGTGATACCTATACTTTGGTCAGCTTCCTTTTCCTTTCCAAAGCAACCCTGCAGGATCCTGCCACTCCTTCTTGCTCTGGGGAGTGCATGGTATTGTGTGCCCTGGAGGATCAGCAGCTGCAACAAGTTCAGCTGCTTTCCTGGAAATCCATGAAGATACCGCTCCAAAGCTGCAGTGCTGTGACATTGCCATGTGCCTTCTTACACATCTGTATTTGAGGGAGCAACAAAGGCCCATTTTCAGTAAGCCTCGCTCCCCACAGTTGCTCTGGTCACCAGCTGGGTGATTATATATTGATAAGCCTGAGATGATGTTAAAATACAACTCTAGAGTTGGGTGAAAGTTTAATTAACTAAAGAAGATCATTTGAGTATCTCCCCAGTTTCATGGGAGCGGTTTCAGACAGACATTGTGTACTAATGAGTTTTCTCTGCTAAAGATCTGTAGCTTAATATCTGTGTGGGTAGGTAAGACTTACTGGTCAGTGAAGTGCTAGGTGGTTCTTGTAATCACAAGTGCATACAGAACTTGTATGGCATGAAATATCTTCCCCAAAGCCGCAGTTTTATATCCCTAAATTTCAGGTTACTTAATGTGTATGGAAATTGTAATCTAGTAAAACTCAAGGAAATGCTGGAATTGCTATGGTAAATTTATTTTCTGCTGCTATATTTTTAAATTTTATTTCAGCTTCAATAAAATGGCATTTTACATTTTATCTTACATTGTTTTTCCTTTCATTCATCGTCATCTTGCCCTCTTCCAAATGAAGGGAAGAACAGGGAAGAACAGAAGGGATGCTGGGTAGGAGATTTGAAATGTATTGGCAAACAAGTGGCAGATTATCTTTTCTTTTGGGTTTAGTTGTGTTAAGAAGATAAATCATTAACAGTTAGATTTTCTTTTTTGTCTTGAGTGTCATCATGAGACCCCGGTGGGGAATAAAAACCTTGCTAACAGAGAATTAAAAGTGCTGCACAGAAATGAGCATTTCCTACATCTTCTCCTGTAGTAGAATCCCCCAGATGCGGCAGTGTGAATTTGAGGTTTGCAAGAAAGATGCTGGTTTTCCATGGCTTTAGCTTTGTAGAGAGGATTACTTGGTGAAACTGTGGGCCTCTTTCAAGGTAAAGAAAGGGAACTCTGGGAAGACTTGGAGGTGAGCTCTAACTTTTAATTTGTGCGGGTATTTAAGTGCTTCCTGCTCGCGTCACTGGCAGAGTTCTCTTTACTCGGAGAGATTCAGTGTTCTTCAAGATTTTATTCTAGCTGTGTTTTGCTAGAGTGTTTAGTTCTTTCTGCTGCCACCCAGAAACAAGCTTGATTTGTTCATATAGGATATAGCAGAGTCGAGCTTGAGACAATCTCAACTTCAGGTGAACCTTATCAGCACTGGACCACTCGCTTATCCAGTCCAATCTCAGAAGGACTCAAGGAGTTAGATGCCTGTCCAGCTGGCTATATCACATTCTTGGGCTTCTCTGAGAGGAATTTTCCCTCAGCAAAGGACCTCATACTGTAGTCTTAATTTTGGACTCTAAAGGGATTACCCACATGTCCTATTATACTATATCAGCTTTTTGAGTGATAACCCACTGCATGTGATTTATTCTTGTGAATCTGCCATGTGTGGGATGGTGTATCCTCAGAAGACAGCTGGTTATTTGCAAAGATGTCTATGTTATCTTAAAGGTGGAAAGATGATCCTGAACCTGATCCTCTCTTCAGGCAAAGCTCCAATGTATGTAACTGAAGAAGGATGGATCATGATGTTCATGTGTCCTTAAATTGAGTGTAGCATATTTTTGGTAAAAGAAGATAGATGGATAAGCCCAAGCTTTTAAGGAAGGCTGTTTTAAAGGTATGTTTTACTTTATGTGGCAAAAATTCGGGTTTTGGTTGCTATGCCAGTTCCTGCGTATGGCACTAAGTTTACTTGAAAATAAAGCATTTTGGCTTCTTGGAAGCTAAATTGTATACATTTAATAAAGGGTGTCTCTCTTGAAATTCAGTTGCTTCTGGCATGCAGAAGATCAAAGGAGATCATCAGATAGTCTCTTTGATCTTTAATGTGTCAATTCTAGGATACATGTGGAAGAGAAGCAGCAAAGGAATTCAGGCTAAAAAAGAAAACTGTGAAGTCTAAAGATACATAATAAAGTCTCTTGTGCTAACACAGACTTACCCATTGCAATCTCTGAGAAGCAATGACTGGAGGTACTTTTGTGCAACTCAGTTTTTATCTACTTCATCAGGCAAACCACCAGCACAGATGTCATGATGATCTTGGTTTCAAACAGTGGTTGCATATGAGAGTTTTGTTAACTTCATTGAGACAGTAAGTAGATTTACAGTCTGAAGGATGGAAGTGTGGCCATGAGAGGGGCACAGGTCGATGCAATTGGTAGTTTTGAAGCCCCTGAATGCCCAAAGTAATTAAGCGATGTGGGGACTTTATTATCTAGTGATTGAATATTCCTGAGAAGTCTTTCATGCTGTAACAAACCAAGTGGTCAAAAAAATTAGAATATTTGTGATGATGTGACCCTGAATCTCAGTTCTGAGTTCACATTGGATTCTCTGAGAATGGACGGTTAGAGGCAGGTTGAAAGTCAGACATGCTTTCTATAGCTGGCATAATAGACTAGTTGAGGAGCCTGGCTGATGATGATTGCTACATATAGCTTATAACTGAATTTATTTAATTTTTTTTCAAATTTTCATCTTTTGTTACTAATACACATTTTTTTACTGCTACTAGAAGACAGTGGTTTTCTTGTAGCTCCCATGGAGTTTCTTTTTCCCCCCCCTCTGTTGAAGCAAAAGAAACTGTTCTAGGCCCGGTGTAAGAGCAGGGGAATAGAAACCTCATTTTTCTTCAGTACCTGATTTCATTTTAAGTGGGATGCTTGGTTTTATGCAGCTCATATTTTGCAAATAAATAGGAAAAGCCTTTGTTCTTAAACCATAGTCTATTTTTTTTTTTCTGTGTGGCATAAGCATGTACCTTCTCATGCATTTGTACACATCAGCAAGTGCCTGCTGAGGCATAACTAACTCCTACACCTGGAGCAGCTGTAACTGCTTTTCTAACTAGCAAATGCTGTGTAACAAAGCAGAAGACTTCAAGGATTCTCCAGCCTCCTTTGTTTGGCTTTTTTTTAGTTAATTACTAATGCGGATATTACAATGAATGATGATGTCAGGCAGGATAAATCCCTCGAGTCAGTTTTAACTGAAACATCCAAGCTTTTGAAATGGTATATTTTTCTTTCATGGCAAGAGCACAATTATATTGTTATTTTCATGATTGTATTTCAGATGAGAAGAAGCAGATGGTTGCAAATATTGAGAAACAGCTCGAAGAAGCAAGAGAACTGGTACGTTCTGGCTATTCATATGTTAACTGTAAATTCCTAAGGAAAATAATAGGATCATTAGTGGTAACATTTAACACACACGATTCCCTAAAAATACTGAACAATAATAGAGAATGAAATCATATTTTTGAAATAGTTATTATTTGAATATATGGAATATCCAAGAGGAGTGTACCCTTTTTTAATTTTATGTGAAGTGGTTCAAGGTTTGGATTATTGCTGTAAGCTATTACAGGCTGGTACAAGCTTTCGGTTGTGGATTAGGCCTTTTACTTTAGGAATTGAATTAAATATTTACACATCTGGACTGTTGTTTGTTTGTTTTGTTTATTTTTTTCTGTAAGACAGATGCATCTACTTGATTTAAGCTGTCTGGTTGTCTTGTAGAGCAGTAGATCTTTCTTTTTTTTCTTCATTTAGCAAGTGAGGCATAAAGATATTTAGCTGTTTGAGGTCAAGGCGGCAATGGTAGTGTGGGTTACTGATCTGAGAAGAGTATATATGTTAACCAGGCATTACTAAGCGGTCCACACTGACAGAAGAAAACAATACGTGTTAAGCAATTGTGACTTTTTATTTTGTTCCCATTACAGCCTGTCATGTCCTCTATCTGGATGGAGTATAAAAGTTAGGTTTTGTAGTTGTGGAGTAACTGAGTGAAGGTGTTGGTGACAGCTGAGATTGACTTTTTGCCAATAGTTCCTTGCTTGGAGTTGCTTTTGTTTATTACTTGGAAATTAGTTTTCTCTATCTAGTATGAGAAATGTTACATGGCTGTTAGGGTAGGGAAAGGAAATCAGTTCTCCTAGCCCGAAAGTTTTAATAATTGAGCAAATTGAATCAATGATTTGTTTACGAACTAAACAGTAATATTAAATTTCACTTTTTTTAAGTGGCATAGGAAGAAAAAGATCTCTAGGGTGACATGGTGCAGTGGTGGACTTGGCAGTCCTGGTATAGTGGTTGGACTTGATGATCTTAAAGGTCTCTTTCAACCTAACTGATTCTATGATTCTAAGGTGTTTGTTGACATACCCGTTGCTTTTAGTTTAATAATTGAATTATTCTTGTTGACTTGAGCATTGGAATAGCATCCAGAAAAGCTGGATATTGGGATGATTCCCTGCAGGTTCACCCTGTGAGGATGCCAAGGCGCCTAACCTCTCTGATTTGATATTCTCAGTGGGAAACATGGTAAAATTACTGTCCCATCTCATGAGGATGTTCTGAAGATATGTGAAGGCCTTTTGGGCACTTTCATATTCAAACAGCAGAAAGTAAAAATCTAGAAATGTTTTCCATCTCCTTTTTAAAACTTGACATGGCAAAAAAGCATAGCAGTGCAGGGAAATTATAACATGGGTGGTCTGATGAAAAATCATTCAAATTGGTTTTCTACTCAAAGTAAGATTGGAAGGAGCAGAAATGGAGTTAATGGCTCATTAAGTCTCGCCTTATGTCAGAAAAAGATCATTTAAATTTGTTTTTATTAGAAGATTGAAAAGTAAATCCTGTATCTGTACTTTTATTCTAACGATGATCTTCATTTAATGTACTGGCTTTTCTTTCATGCTTTTGTATAAGATCTTGTTGCTAATGCTGCTAGGCAGGTGCTTAATTCAATTATGGGCTTTAAGCAATTACCTAACATGTTTGTGATTCATGTCAAAGCTTGGGTTTAAAAATCAATTTGAACAAACCTGCTAATAATGGAACTGATTAAAAATCCTCTTTAAACTAAAGGCTACAGTAGAAAATCAAAATAAACCTAATTCCTTGCTACTGATAGTTTTCATACATTGGTTTGTTTCATTGTTTTGAGTAGTGAAAGCTGGGTTTAGCTCATTTTGGTTTATTTCCTACTTGGCTAGGAAATAACACTCATATATCATAAATATTATTGCAGAGATAATTTATTTACATTGACTAAACATTGATTGTTTTAAAAGACTGTCTGCTTTGTTTGGGTAAAATCACTGGTGTAATTGATTTGATCTATGTGCAGAACTGACACCAAAATTTTCAGACTCCCAGGCTGCCTTTTCAAGCCAAAGCTGTTGAGTAAGATATCTCTGGAGAAATCCTGTCATTCTCCATCTGGTGTGGAGTATCTGAATGTTATTTTTACCAGGTTTTTAAAGAAAAGTGAATATTGTGATAACCTCAGAGAAGTTATCTGAGGATAAAATCTAGCATGTGCTAGAAGAGCTGGATGGAATTAGCATTTTTAAGTGAAATTCTACTTTTAAGAAGAAAAAACTGTGTGCTATTTGCCTTTGTTTTATGAGGGACACATCACAAAATTGCTTTGTTGCAAATGCTAGGTTATTCTTATTTAGACACTTGGCTTTTTTTTAGTATAGCTCTCTGTTTTTGTTCCAAGACTTTGGAATCAGAATAAAATAGCAAAGCTTAGAAGTTTTATAAAATACCTTCCAGATAAATAGAATACTGTATTATAAAATAGAAACCGTCCAGAGCGATTTCATGTGGAAAAGTTCCTGCAGGAGGGGGAGACTTATTTTGGGGATCTCAGTGGACAACATCAGCAGCACTGCCTTAGTTTGTTGTAGTTTTGAATGGAAATACTACTGGCTGCTCTGCTTTATGCTGTATTTGGTGGAGTGTATTGGGTGTTGTTAGGAGCAAACCTACTAGGTTAAACCCCTGAGGAGCCTTAAGGATTGGCCTGGTTTATGAATGTGGGCAAAATTTAGGTGCCAAAATGCTCAGCTTCACCACAGTGGTGGTGGTGTGGTTTAACCGCAGCTGGCAACTAAGCCCTGCACAGCCACTTGCATACTCTCTCCCCAATGGGATGGGGGAGAGAATCAGAAAAGTAAAAGTGAGAAAACTCGTGGGTTGAGATAAAGACAATTTAATAGATAAAGCAAAAGCCTTGCACCCAAGCAAAGCAAAACATGGAAGTCGTTCACTGCTTCCCATCAAAGGCAGGTGTTCAGCCATCTCCAAGACAGCAGGCCTCCATCACATGTAACAGTTACTTGGGAAGGCAAACACCATCGCTCCAAACATCCTCCCTTTCTTCTTCTTCCTCCAGATCACATGCTGACCATGATGCCATATGGTGTGGGATATCTCTTGGGTCAGTTGGGGTTGGCTGTCCCCTTCCCAGCTTCTTGTGCACCCCCAGCCTGTTCGCTAGTGGGGTGAGGAGCAGAAAACGCCTTGATTCTGTGTAAGCACTCCTCAGGAATAACGAAAACATCCCTGAATTATCAATGCTGTTTTCAGCACAAATCCAAAACACAGCCCCATACCAGCTACTGTGGAGAAAATTAACTCTATCCCAGCCAAAACCAGCACAGGTGGCAAGTTTGAACATAAGCGGTAACAGAAGTTTGAGCTTGTATGTTTTCCGAAGAAAAATGGAGCTTCTGCAGATGTGTTGAGGTTTAAGTGCCAGGTTATTTTTAGCTTTAAGTAGAATTTAGTGCTCTTCTTGTTTTTAAATGAAAAAAGAAAAGATTTTATCACCAGTAATATAAGTCCTGAAAGTGAAGATGCATGAAATTAGGTTGCATTTAGGTTCACACCTGCTTGCAGCACTATCTTCTGCATGTCTTCATGTGGAATTTTATCAGCCCAGCCAGAAAATATACCCATTTAATCTCATGATGGAATGAGATTAAATGAGGGCTGTTGTTTAGCCTAAATAAGCATGCTTCATCGTTGTTTCTTGGATATTGCACTCTCTGATACTGACTCTTCAGAATGAACTTTTTGGGTTTCACAGTGGTCTGATTTTTGCTACAAATTCTGTATTCACTGGGAGATGGTTACATTTTTATATAGTAGATAAGAATTGAGACTTCATTAAAATATCCCGACCTTGCACATATAATTATATATATATATGAGGAATGTTTTCGGAGTTTATAGAACATTTGAGTTCAAATATGTTGAGATTAAATTGATAAGAAATAAGTCAATTCCAGCAACTGGTTTAATTTATAATACCGCTTTGGAAAGTTAAGCCTGAGTCAAAGAACTGAATAGAACTAGAAATTGCTTTGTATGTTTCAATTCATTACTGAGTATTTAATTAAAGTCTGCTTTACAGTTTATTATTGAATATCATTTTGTATAATCAGAATAGATCAGGCGGAATGACTTTTGAGTATCTGGTAATTCCATTGATTAAATTCAGATGCTTTTCTT
This sequence comes from Strigops habroptila, assembly GCF_004027225.2. Lineage (NCBI taxonomy): Eukaryota > Metazoa > Chordata > Aves > Psittaciformes > Psittacidae > Strigops > Strigops habroptila. The sequence goes on from NC_044281.2 coordinate 72,739,858, forward strand.
ATGATACAAGGATGAAATTTCAAAGTGTAAGCAAGCGATTACATAGGAATAAACTGTAGCTGTCCCTTGTGAAGACTGTAACCAGTAGCTTGGGATCCTAATTGAAAGACGTTTCTGTTCCAATTGCTCAACTGAGATCAGTAGGAGGTGAGTAAATATTGTTTCAGGTGCCTACAGCAACCAAGGAGAGGTGTTCTTTTATCTTTTTTAAGTAAGTTGGAAAGATTTTAAAAGGCAGGTAAGGGATTCTTCAGCTCTGCAAAACAGAATTCCTGAATAGGCAGCACCATGTAGAGGAGGCTCCATGACCCAGTGGGCAGGTAATTAGCAGGCAGCTCAGTCCTGGTTTATAACTTCATTTGATTTTCTGTACCTCTGTACCATATTTTTGTGTTTCAGGCCCCTTAGTATTCTGCATGGCAAGAATAAATAGAAGAGGTTTTGAAAAATAGAATATATCTCTGACGTTTTAATGCATTCAACTGTATAAAATTTCATAAATAGCATTGTCATTAAATTCTGAAATTCAGCTGTTTAATATACCTACGTACAGATTTGGGATGTAGATTTAGGCAGTCAGTTCAGGCATTGTAATTCTGTTGAGTAAACAATATTTAGAAGAACAAGAATTACCTTGTTAAACATAGAGGCTGGTGGTCCATAAAACTTTAAACTTGTAAATATATGCAAACACATATAGACACATGTATATGTGTATATATATACACACATATGTATGTATAAATAAATAAAACACCTTTTTCAGCCAAGGGTTTCTAATACCACACTGCTAGGTGGAAGTAGGCTTTCTTCTGAACTGTGCTTCTTTGCAGGAAGCTATTTAACCTCAGTTGTACTATTTGCTTGTAATAATATGTATTTATCATATTTGGAATTGAAATCCAGAAATGTTTGACTGGAATCATTCCTTCTCAGTGTTAGTAATATTAATTCTGTCACTAGTTTGTTGACTTAAGGCTGTATAAAGATTTTGATACATTGTTTATATATTGAAGAATAAACAACATTTCTTGGTAAAGAAGGCATATTTAGGTAAACTCATCCTTGCTTTCGATTGACATATCTCTTCATTTTCACTTGCTAGCTTGAGCAAATGGAACTTGAAGTTCGAGAGATCCCACCTCAAAGCCGAGGAATGTACAGCAGTCGAATGAGAAGCTACAAACAAGAAATGGGAAAACTTGAAGCTGACTTCGTGAGTTTTTAACATATTACATAAAGAACGCATCTATGAGAATTTTTAAAATATAATAAGGCAGTTATTCAGGCAACTGAGAGGGTATTTTTGACTGCTGTGAGAGATGAGTTCTGCGTGTATCTTGCTGTATTTATGGACCGATGAAAACCAAACTGGGGAAGAGAAACTTTTCCTTTTGTCTCATACCAATATTCAAGTTGCTAGCGTTCTGTTCCTTTACCTGAATCTGAATTGTTTCTGTGCCATTAAACATTGTGAGTGTTCATGCGGTAGGCAGAGCAGTCAGTTTTTAATCAAATTTCTCAAGGAATGACTGGTAGAACATCAGAATTAATACTTAAATTGTAATGTAAGTATACGCTGAGTAGAAAATAATGGTTCTTTTAAGACAGCTTGTGGTAATGTGTGCAGTAACATGAAAAACAATATAATCTCCAATCCGTGCAATTTTTGAATGTAATTTATCGTATGTACACTTCATTTGTTAGTCTTTGTGATTTCTTTTCCATTGCACTTAGATTCTTCTTGGCTTTTGTACAAATTGGTTATAAATACTACATTTTTTCAAGTAATGGATGCAAACTAACAAGATTCCTTTGTCTAGGGGCTTCTGCTACAGTTATCAGTCCTTTTTGTGATTAGGATTTGCGTGGAATAGATTTACATAGAGACAAAACTGTTTCCTGTAAAATCCTGAAAAAGTTCAAAGGGATTGCAAAGTGCAGGAAAATGCTATGTTAATTGGCAGCAGCTCAGCTCCTTCAGGGTAGGGAGAAAGAAATAACTGGTAGCACTGGCGAACTGTGAATTTTCTCAGTTTGCTGGCAGCAGTTTATTCCTTCAGGGAAGGGGACTCAGTGTTTATACCTGCAGCCAGAAAATCCAGCTGGCTGTCACTCCTCTGTGCTTCTGCCAAGTTGAGGAGTCGCACAAAAATGTATTAGTTAGAAGATGGTTGCAGGTTTGTGAAGTTGGAGGAATGTTAGGATAAATAGACTTGCCTCAAAATTTTGAGACAATCTCATGCCATTTCGCTGCAGGGATTGTTTATGGTCCTGCTGGCTAAACAGTGGCTTCCAAGAGAGCAATTCCTGCACCAGTAGTGAATGCTCTTTATCTTCTCAGATGTGGGAGAATTCACTGTCATCATGTATTTGTTGCTGGCCTATTTCTCTATGTAGGCAGACAGGGGAATTGGTACTTCTCTATTCCCAGGCAATAGGGAATGGGAGAGTTCAGAGCTGGACACTTATAGATGAGGAGAAATGAGTGTGTGTGGAAGAAATGCATCAGAGCACTAGGAGTTATGTGAACGAAAGCACATAAGTGGGCATTCAGAGCAAAGGAGCAAAAACAACATGAGAAAGAGGAAGGAAAAGATCATAATAATGGGGAAAAAAAAAACAACAGCCCAGAATCCGAGGATGGCATTCAGCAGAAAAGAAAGTGGAGTGAAGGATGGAGCAAAGTACTGAAGGAAAACAGCAGCAGTGCTTGGAAAAATTCCAGTTATATAGAAAACAGTATTACAACTAAATTCTCTACCCAATTCCAGTTTCTAAGTACTAACATTTTTCTAATTTTATATGTAAGGATTTTGAGAATTTTATTTGATTACTCTCCAGTCAAACAGCAACTTTTTGGAAACTATATAACAAAGTGATTCAGTAGTGAGTTCAAAGAGGGAAGAGGAGGAAGGAAAGGAAATGTGATTTTGACTCTATAAGCTGCAGGGCCATCGAAGGTAGGAAGTTGAAAATATTTGCTGAAATGAAAGTTCTGTTGATTGTTCTGCCTAAATATTGTCCTGAATGAGTTGTGACCTGTTTGCCTGTAAGCAAAGCATACAGAGCTTTAGCAGACCTTAAAGGAAAGCAGATCAAAGTACTTTTAAAATGAATTCACTTTTATAGATGAAGGGAAATTCTTAACTGGAAATGATGCTGACCGTTTTGGGTTATGAATAGTTTACAGGTTTGCTGGTCAAAGTTCTTGGCTCTTCCAAAAGGCACGCAGATGTGAGCTTGCAAAGTTAAGTGTTCTTTTAAATAGAGTTGGAATCTCAGCTGGATCCCGTGGTATTTGGCTTGGCCTTTCTTCCTGTGTAAAGTAGCATGTGCACTGAGCAGAGGACATTTTTCAATCATCTTGAAGTGTGGGTTTCATTTTAAAGAAATCATTTCTGTGAAATGAATTTCAAAAATTATATACCTCGGTGTACAGACTTTAAGTTCTATATTTTGAACATGAAATGAGTGCAGAACTGGCACTGGTAGTTTTCTTTTATATTCATCATAATGAACATGAGTTTTGATCTTGTGGTTATTTGTATGACTTATAGCATCTTGAAATTTGTGCTTAACCAAGCAGTTATGGAAAACAGCAGCACAGCAACATATTTAAAAGTTAGGAGAAGGAAACATGAAGGATGTGGACTGTTCACTCTTTCCTTGCAGGGTGGACAACATTAAGATTTATTTGGGACATGTAATATCTAATTGGTGAGTTTATTTGATCTTGGCAGTATATATAATAATGACAAAATACTGACTATCACTTTAATATTATTTACGACATGCTGTGCTATCTTAATGAATATTTAGTGAGGTTTTTTCTGTGCACTTTCTATGCCAGAAGTATAGTCTAAAGAATATGGATTTAAGCTCGGTTGAGCTGTACTTTGAAAAGTTACTCCATGAACATGGTTTGTTCATCTCTAACTTTCAAATCTAATGGGAACAAGTTGCAAATAGGAGATTTATTTCCCCTCACTGCTAATCCTTGTTATCTTGGGTCATGCCTGCAGTTAGTTATCAGTGCCCTGCAGCCCAGAGCTGTGTGTGGAGGTGATGACATCTACCCCATGCACTGTATTGCACACTGGTAGTTGGTAACCTACTAATTGCGTTAAATCATATCTTGCTCTATGTTAGTTCTCCCTCCCTCTTGGAGAGAAATACTGTTAACAAAAAAAAGAATAGCTCAATTTTGTCATGAAGAGTTGTCAGCATAGCACTGTGAATATGTAGGGGGAAAATTAACAAAGCAAGAATTGCATCTCAGCTTAAGGCAGCAGCAGTTTCTGATGCTTGCCTCGGTGCTGTGCAGTCTTCCATGGGAAGCAGATACCTGGGGAGAAATATAAGCATAGGGCAAGCATCAAGTGATACTTTGCAGAAAAGCAGTACACATCTCAAAAGGCTCAGTTTCAGGCTTGCTTATTGCATGTGGTAAATGTATCAAACCGGGATAAAACTCTGAAACCTTATGCTGCCTTTTTTGACTTGCAGATGTAGATTTTGGTTTTATTATCTTATTTTCAGTAGTATATGCCAGTACTGCATTTTTATAGAGGAGTTTCTTCCTGTTTGGTTGGGGCAGCTGAGCTGTGTGTAGTCCCAAAACCTGGGTGGCTCTGGGGCTCCTGCTCGCCCAGGCTTACTGGGTTTCAGAGACTGTGTTAATGGCTCTATCTTGTGGCTCGAAGTGGAGTTGCAGACCACGTACTTGTGCTTTCTGGGTTGATTAAGGTCTTGGGTCCACCTGCGAAAGAGTTCCTGAAATTTAAGTGTCTTCCTATGAGCAGGTCTTTTTCCCACACCTACCGATGCACCGTTCATAGAATCACAGGATCATAGAATGTTTTGGGTTGGAAGGGATCTTAAAGCTCATCTTGTTCCATCCCCCTTGCCATGGGCAGGGACACCTTCGAATAGACCAGGTTGATCAGAGCCCTGTTCAACCTGGCCTTGAACACTTCTGTTGTATTGTTTAAACTTATAAGCATTTTATTTTCGACTATTTCAAATGTAGAATGTCCATGGTGACTGCCTGCATGAAGTAAGTCCTGAAAAAAAAAAATCCTTATATTTTATTGTAGTCTTTTAAGTACATGGACTATAGGTATTGTTTTTCAGATAAAATATTTTTTGTTAATTGTTACCTGAGAATAGCCAGTGATCTTTAAACACTGGGGATATGCCATGGTAAAAGGCTTTCCAGATTTTATAAACGTACTTTGACCTGAATCTATCCCAGTTCATGTGAAACTGTAACTGTATAAACTTAGCAAATGTGTGGTTAACTGCTAGCAGTTGTATTCACTCCAAGGGTTCCATGTACTGACTTAATGTTAAGGCATCATAAAAAAGAAAAGGAAAAAAAAAGGCAGGCATTTTCCTGCAAATCTTACAGCTGAAGTATGAGGCATTCATAGATGGGGAAGTATAAAAATCCAGTAAGACTGTATTACACAGTAATATTCCTATTAAAAAAAATGAATACTACACAATCAGTGCTGAAAGTGGGATGGATATATTCGACACCAAAAATAGCCATCAAGTAAAGGATATGGCATAGGAACTGTTCCTATTCTGTCATGGCAGCACTGAGACAAATTTTACAGGTGATACTTGTTATCGATCCAAGAGACAGTGCTCAGTCAACTTAAAGACTTAAAATTGGTACTGATTCCGGTTGTTCTGACCTTCAACTCAAAAAAAAGAGGGGAGAAGTCATACATGTGTAGACAGATAGATTGTACAAAACCTGACTAAACATTTAAACATTTTTGGCATTTAACAATAGCTTCAGTTCAGTCAATAGTGAAGCTAGATATTCACATTTCATACCTCCTACAGGTTCTTTTTAAAATCATTGTTAAAATGGCAACTGCTGTTAAGCTTTAAAAACATTTATGGAGATAAGCAATGGAATTTCATTTGATAAAGTTAGCTCTTTTGTGTGACTCTGAAGTACCACCTGAGGCCAGGAGCTCACCTGAACAGCTATGTCAGTTATATTCTGTCTGCTTCTTGCAAGTACTGCTCCCCTTATTTCACATTCACTCACCTACCCAGGCAAATATTTATATGGGTAGTACAATGAATGACATTTGTCAAATGACACGTTAGGGGCCTGTTATCTTTACAGCCAGACTCTTCCCTAGCTTTCCAGTTTGAGCTGAACTGTTGCTGCTGGACTATTTTGATTTATAAAGCAAAGCATTATTGCTTTATAATTACAAAATCATAAACTGTGTTGTGCGGGACAGATGTCTAAATCTTCATAGTTGTATCCCAATGATGTTACTAAAAACAGGGAACCCTCTGCATGTACACGTCATTATAAGCATGTGCACCCTGCATGGGCAGGCACACATGTCTGTAGGGGAAACCTGATCTTGTTGACAAATGTGAAACTTTTTAAATCGGATTAGTTTTTGCTATGTGAGTAGTACAGCTCTTTTGAACTGTGCTGTGGAGGATTTGTTTTACTGCACACAAGATTGAACTGATTAAATTTCAGAAGAAAGAATTTGAAATGTCTGACCATGTACTTTGACAATCTAATTTTAAGAAAGCATTTTGTGAACAAAAGTTCCTTCCCTCTGCCATTGTTATAGATACTGTCGCCTTCTTGAGATAAGTAATCAGTCCTCTACACTGTACCCAAACTGCTCTGTACAGAGGCACTGTTTTTTTTTCCTCTGTTCCTTTTCTAATGACTGCTGATATGAGTTTTGGCTGCTTGGCTGCTGCTGAACCTTAGGACGACTTCTTTTCTATAGAGTCAAATTCCACATTGTCTTCAGTTTGTTTTTACTTGTGTCCCCACCTTTGCAGGTTTGTCGTGGATAAAGGTGGAGTCATTTGACATTTTGCAATGACTTTATTTTTAATACTGCTATCTTAAATGGGGAAAAAGTGATACAGGAAAGAATGTTCTTTTTTTGTTAGTAACATTCAAGGCCTAAACTGACTTTTTGATGAAAGATTAGGAGGTGGTATAACTTAGATCCTCTGCAGAAAACTTGTTCTAATTTATCTACATCTTGAGAATTCTTTTTATAGTTTTGTGTGGAACTGTGGAGAAGAAGGAAATTTATTTCACCATGGAATTTACTGGTGATTACCTGCTTTTCCTTAGAGGAAAGTGTGATAGATGGGTGTTAACATGCCTAATTTGTAATTAACTTAAGGGGTTATGATCTTCTTAACTGAGATTACCGAGAGGCCAGACCAGTGAAGCACACCTTACTTCCTGGGTTTTATAATTCTGTAGTATCACTTACAAAGAATCCTCCCAAGTTTGACCAGTGAGATACATTTCATAACACAATGTGTGAAGAGAAAATATACTGGGTAAGAGCAACCAAGCAGCAAATTTTTAATGTCAATAAAATCAATTCCTTAACTAGATTCTTCTCCCAACTGACTTCACCTTGATACTCATAGGAAATTCTGCGTATCTCTCAAGAGATGTTTCTCCTCTTAACGCTTAGGGATAAGATTGGTGAGCCTTGTGGCGTGCTGATTGTTGGCCTTCAGCAAGTTTGTGGCTGTTGTGGTGGAGGTGATGCATATGGTTTTAAGAAAAATCAGTTTGTGAAGCACTGGACTTGGCTGAGTGATTACAAATAAAGGTGCTTTCAGGAAGTGATTTGGTTAGTCTGATAATATTTGTGTCTGGCTGGGGCTAAGAATGAAAGGCGTATTGACTCATACAGCGCTCTATAAGGATTCATCTCTCTTTCTTTCCTTTCTCCCTTCACGCACGAAATGTTTCTGTATTAAATGCAGCTGAAAAGGGGTCTATGGCAGAATGAAATACTTCTGTAAAATAAGCTTTAAAACATGTAGAACAAATTCAGCATGACATCAGCTCTGCCTTTTTCACTAAAAATGCTTTCTCACCTGGTAGTCTTTGCCAGCCCTCATCAGCCTTTTGCAGGTAGAGAGCTGTCATTTCTCTATTTACCATGTAATTTGTTCTTATGTTAAAACTTCTGTTTCTCAATTTAGTAGAATTGAATCTGTTTGCTGTTTTTCCCAGCAGATGGTATAAGAAGCAACATCCATTCAAAATTACTTCTAGCCAGCTAGTGAGTAAAGTGACTTCATGTACAGAAGGTGAATGCTGTTTTTTTGGGAGACAGAAGGAGGAAGACTTTAATGTTTCCCAATTCCTCGGTGATCTCTTAATTTAGTCAAGTGATACTTTCCTACCTGTCATGCAAAAAGAAACAAGCTGTCATTGTCCTGCTTTCAATAGCAGCAGTTACAAAGGTTCTGCAGTTGGAACATGGGTGCGGGATGCAATGACAAATAAAGCCAAACAGAGTGTATCTCACTTTCCGTTGTATTGCTCACTTACAGCCATATAAGCAGAAGTTTGATTTGGTTTCTGTCATGAGTTAGACACATAAAGATTTAAAGCAAAAGCAGCAGACAAGCTGAGCAAAAAATCCCCATCATTTGAACATGCTCGCTTTCCAGACTAGAGCTGCACTCTCAAGTTCCTTAATGTGTTATTATTGTATTTTTGGCTTTTTTTTTTTCCAGCTAGATCGAGGATAATTTGTGTTTGACTGAGAAATAGGGAGAGACATGTGCTACTGATAAAACAAAAAAAATAGGAAGAAGGTACCCGTTTGGCATTGGAAGGATTAATTACAGCCCTCTTCAGATTTCTGGGTTTGTTTGTTCAGGGATGGACACTAGATGGCACTGTTTGTTTGCAAAGCAAGGCTTTTTTTTTTTTCCCTTTCCTTTTTCTCCCCCCCTTATTTCTCCCCCCCCCCCCCCCCCGTTTCTTTTTTTCTTTTTTTGCTTTGGTAGTAACTGAAATTACTGTTTCATGAATAAAATATTTCTGGTGGGATTTGCATTTCTATATTGGCTGAAGATACTGTGTTGAATGTTTTATTAACCAGCCCAGTGCAACTGTCAGCCTATTAAAGAGATCCAATGGACCCTGTTTAGCTAAATAAACTAAATAAATCCAATTCGTCAAATTGTGTTCCTGGCTGTTTATTTTCCATTCTTTTGATGTACAGTTTATTTTAAGTTAAAGCCACATAGTTTTAAAAATTAATGTGAAAATAGAATTTAGTGTTTGAAGCGTGAGGAGACTAATTGCCATGGTCAAAAATAGCTTTCCTTTATGGTGAAGTTGCCATCTGGTAACTGGTGAACTTTTTATTGGTGACTGATCAACTGCCCCGTGTCAAAAATTAGTTTGGCAAATGGGTGGTTAATGGCTTTTTTTTGCCTCCTTGCTGGGTTCTGTTGCTTTCATGAAATGAAACTTGAAACATAAGCACTGCTGTTAAAAGTAGCTATTTCTACCCAACTTCAAGAGGTTTGTGCTTCATCTTGATATTTTCTCAATCAGAATTCAAGGGGAAAATTTTATATGATCATTACATATTAAATGCTTGTTGAAATTCCGATTGCATCATAGGCAAATATTAGAGCGTAAAAAAAAACTCTTTGCATAACTGAAGGTATTGTATGTCTGGTTGTCAAACAGCTGTCAAGCATTACAAATAATAGAATTCATTACATTCTGCTAGTACAAATAATATTTTAGCTACCTTGTTTTTTGCTGAAAACCTTTGCCACAGAGTAGTAGGAGACAGGCTATAAATTTATGGTAATGTTATTGGCGTAGTAAAAATTCTTCTGTGCCAGTTAAAAATTCCTGGAAATGCAAATATATTCCAGATTTGTTGATAAGTGAAATGGAGAAAAAATGATGTGTGTATTCTCTCTTTCTTTCTGATGCTTTCCATAGCACTCCTTTAGTGATGTTATGTGTTAACTTTTGTGTGTTTTACAAGAAGTGGAAGTTGCCAAGTATCATGTTTTTCATAGTTCTGTTTTTATGATCTCGGGTTTCCGAAAGTGGAATACTGAAATTCAGTGTAATAGAAAGAGTTTAGTTAAATTAAATTTCTGGCTTTTCTCGCAAGAAATCTACTATAATGGATTAAAAGTCTGTGTGAAAATGTTGGTATGAATTTGATGGTGTCAGGGATTCTTAAGGAAGATCATTCAACCAGTTAATTTTGTCTTTTTTTCATACAAATTATGGTTGAACTCAACTGAAATTTTATTTCTGTTGCCACCTCTCTCCTGAACTGTAACCCAAGAACAAAGTAGATATTTATGCAGATGACTTCAGTGTTGGATAGAGTGCTATTTCCTTGTGTAGGTAGACTTTTATTGTCCTGAAAAATACTGTATTTCTTTAATATTTACAAGTTGCAAGTATTCTAAAATGCTATTTAATAACTAAACCACACAATGTTAGCCTATTTTCTCTCTGACAAAACCTTCCCATTTTGTGCTTTAAGCTGGTTCTTTTTAGCATACCAATAGTAAACACAGAAGGAACTTTATGGTTCTTTAAAACTGGCTGGCACAGGTAAAAGGAGATGGACTTTTACAGCAGTGGAGATGTCTTCTTTCTGGTTTAAGTCTTAGTAAGGAAGGAATATAAAGCAAAACCACGGAGCTGGAAGTGTATTAGAGTGATTCTTCCCTTCCTTGTAATGTTCTATACTACGCGAAGCATATGGAAAAAGTGTGAATATCTCTGTTCTTTTGTTTGGTAACTTTTTATTTGTATTCTGCAATCATTTAGTAATCAGTCCCAAGTACAGTCAGCTTCCCTTAAAGCTGCTGTACAAACCACAACAAAAAGTGGTTCTTTGCCACAAAGTCTATTTAAACTCGCTGTTCTTACTCAGTTGGGGAGGAAATCCCTGCGAAGGCGAGAGGATCTGTAAGTTGTACATTTGACAATTTAATACTTGTATACATTTATAATAAGTGGATCAAATGCAGCACCTCCCTTACTTTTCATCTGCTTTTTATAAACGCCTTCAGGGTGCCAGGGCTAGGAAAATAAGCCTTTTCCAATATTTAATAAATACTACTGAGGTTTCATTCCTAAAAGAGCTGATCAATAAAAATAAGAGTAGAAATATGAAGAACAGATAGTAAAAAGGAATATAGAAGGTGGCTTCTGGGATCAGCAGTAGAAGACGTTAGTATGTCCTGCTATAATAACGTTTAACCATTTCTGATGGGTTTAATGGAAAAAGGTTTTTGCTAGCTAAATATTTGGTGCCTGGTGTATAAAGAAATTGGGGAGCGTGTGTGTAGGCTCTGCATGATTCCCATTGCGTAGTATTTGTGCTAACTTTCTGAATCCCCACGAATTTCCAACATGTCTTTAATTTGTTGGTTTGGGGGTTATATATATATATGTATATATATATAAAAATTTTTATATTTTTATATATAAAAAATATATATATTTTTTTTTTATTTCTTCATAGAGAAGTTAAGACTAGAATAAATAAGGGTAATGTCTGCCAACTTAGTCTCCTGCTCAGCATGGAAACGTTAGGTAGGCTTTTGGAAAACACTGAATTGCAATTGCAGACTTAGTACCTGTTCAGTAAAGACTGAAATGTGAATTTTGGCAAGTCAAAGGAAAGGCTTGTATTGTGTTTGGTGGGTCTTGGATTAGATAAAAAATACTCCTGCATTATGAAGATAGCACCTTCCTTTCCATTTTGAGCCATTATTAAATGGAATTGTAACCTTTGCTACGATGTATCACCAATCAGGAAAAAGTGGTATTTAATATTTGCTTTAAGAGAGGGTAATGGCATTAATATCAAAGCAAATTTTCTTATTTCAGAAGCTGAAAAGCAACTTTCCATAGTTATGTTTGGTATTTTGGGACATATAACTGCAAATATTTTCAGACAGGAATCCCTATTTGTAGAGTGCCCAGCACTAAAGGGTTTTCTCACCTGTGAGTACAGCTCTTTGGTGCTATGATAATAAGTGTTAACTAAATAGAACTATGCGAAGAACTGAGTTGTTATGTTGATGTGGTTCTTGTGGTTTATTTAGTTGTTTAAGAAATACAGGTTAGTTTCAGTATTATGGATTGTTCCATTGGCAGATGTCTTTGAAACTACAGGTTTTCATCAGTTTTCATTTCTAGCATTCTTAAAAAAAGACTGAGTAGTGTTTATGTGGGTCCAGTTTGTGGTTGGGAGTAAAACTCATAATGCTATTATGAGGTTTTAACTATTGCTCTAGGATTATTTTTAATTAAAAAGAAGTTTGATTTGTAATGACTGTGGTTTTGTATTGTTTTGTAATTCAATGTTATTAATACCCCTAAGTGACCATGAGAATTCCTCTCTTTTCTGCTCAGTCTTCAGTAGAAATCAGACTCTGATTCAGTTGTGTAAGCTTCCCACAAAGTTAGTTCAGTCAACTAAATCAAGGTAAAAGTTAGAGAAAGGTCAGGATTAAGTTAGGGGTTGCTAACCTGAATTGCTTTCCCAGCCTTTTTAAGCCCTTAGTGCTCCTTTTGTTTTTTTCTCACCTTCTGTCATGTTGTCCTCCTGTTAGATCTTTATTTCAGTTGAAGGCACCTGGGCTGCATCTTTCTTCTGAGACATACTTTCAAACATGTTATTAAGGTCCCCTTTTTTCATTCATGAGCTACATATCCAGCATTCAGCAATGCAGATCGGTGGCTCAGCACTTGTGCCCTGTAGAGATCTTAGTTGAAAATAAATGTATTTTTAATGATCATAAGGAGAATTTGCTCCTCTCCCTTCTCCTTCTCACTTTTATTTTTCTGCTTCTCTTTCTGGGACAAACTTGTAACATTTTTCAGTTTTAATTTGTACCTAAAAATACTCTTTTGCTAAGGTCATCTGCTGAGTTGCCGTCTCTCATAATACAGGACCAGTTTGCAAGTCATTTGTATGTTTTAAAAAATGTCTTAGCTGAGGACATCTCTCCGACCTGGGGCCTCACATATAGTGGTGGTGCTTGGTTTGGCAGTACCGTGATTTTGAAGTGAATTATCCAGTTTCCCTCACTGCATGTGAGACTGAATAGGATTGTTTTTTCAGGAAAATGAGCTGGAAACTCCATTTCAGGTGTGCACCAAACATAGAAATAAGGGTCTGAACCAGTGTTTCAGAAGCTTTGAGCCATGTTGAAGTGAGTATGTTTGGTCTAAGAACTGGGCTGAATCTATTCTGTGATAAAAAACCTGGAATCATGTATGCTGCAGAAAAAATAGTGGAAAAATTCCAAGATGCTACCTGTTCTGATGAAGTTAAATGTAGTTTTCTGGAGCAAGATTATCTTTAGAGATCTGTTCTTCCTTAGTGGAAGGTTTGGGCCCTTTGGAAATTTCCATTCCCCTACTCATGTTTCAAAGGAAGTCAGGGGGCATGCTCCTCTGCCCTGAAATCTGGTTATTAGTAAATATGGACTACTTTCATTTTGGAATTTGCCTTTACAGTGAGTTTGATTAGTATGTAAAGATCATTTATGGTGGATCATGTATCCATTCTTTCACCTACTTGTCATTTGAAGAGGAAACAAAGTCTGTGTTTTTCCATCACATCCAATGCACTTTCAAAGTCATCAACATAAAATTTCTGATACTAACAAAGGATTAATGGCTGATATTTACGATATTCCATATCTGTACTTACAAAATCTGTGATTTCGATGCAAAAGTGACAAGAATTAGTCAAACTCCTGTATTCTAAGCAATAGGAAATCAAAATCATGTCTTTGATGGCATGTTCAGCATGTCTGGTGTATTCCAAGAAATCACTATCCTTACCCCTGCCAGGGTAAGTTTACAGAACAGTGAAGAGGCTGTGGCGTGCCACACTTCTTGATGTCCATAGAATCAAATCCTTGTATTAGCTTGGTTGTATAATAATAAAATTCTTCTCTATGTCTGATGCTGAGGTGTAGAATGGGACTTGCTGAAGAAAAGCCTTTTTCAGCAGGGAGACATGCTGTCGACGGGCAGTCAATTCTCTATTTCCCCCTGCCTTTAAACTCTTCTGTGCTACTGGCTGTAATTTGGCCTGGGTTTGGCTTTGAGTGTTTGAAAGGAGTTCAAACTCCTATTCAACAGAGTTTATCTTTGCATTCAGATAAATAATTTTGGGTTTTTTTCCCCTATAGAGCAAACTGTTGTGATGTGACTGGAATGACTCACTGATGAGGTGTTTGGCCGTGTAGTGGTGGAGCTGCGTTGCCCTCTCTTACATTCTTGGGGGAAGTGTCTAGAAAGAAGTGAGAATAGATTGTCCTCCTGACATTATAAACAATGAAAATGGACCTTTGGTAGTAGCAATCATCTTGAGGAAATTGAATCCAGCACCTTCTGTAGAAAGTGGAAACAAATGTATTGCTCAACTTCAGAGTTGTATGCAAAGTTTCTTCTGCCTTATATTTTAACTTTTATGCAGGCTTAGTATGTTTTAGATCAGAAGAAGAAATCTTTGGTGTGTGTTTAAATACAGGTGATCAAATTTTTGTGTTTATGGTTTTGTGCTTGTCGTGGGTTTTTTTAATATTAAACAAAGCTCTTTCCCCTGCCCAAAACAGTCAAAATGGAATTCAGATTCTCCAAGAATTATAATACGTCCATAATCATCACTGTTGGACACTTCACTTCAAAAATAGCCATATGAAGAAAAATATGCGATGCACTTATTGATGGAGAAAAGCCAATAAATCCAATTTGATTCAGGAAGCTGAGAAATATTTTAATAACTTTTTGACGTTTTCCTGTAGTCCTTATTTACCTTATCAATAGTTATGGTGACACATGATTGTCAACTTTTTATATTAAACCAAACTAATAAATTAAACATGTTGTGTTTATACCTGATGAAAGCTGACGTTTTGGAAAGGTGTTAAAATATACTGACAGGTCTTGTTCATAAACTCCTTTGGTATAAATATGTAGATGACATCTTTAGATATTGTTTGTACATAGGCTGATAGGCAGGAAACGTTGACAACGTAACAAATGCAAATGTCAACCCCACAATTTAACCTTTCTGTGTAGGAAAAGATGTTAGTTTTAAGTTACATGTATCTTTTAACTTTATTTTCAAAGTTTTTTTTGAGCCTGTTATCATTGCTGTTTCATGTGCCACTGAAAGTAACGCTGCAATAAGAAAGATTTGCACTTAAGAGCTTTTCTCTGTGGTGTTCCTACTTAAATGACTACAGCTGAGAGCGTGTTTTTTCTTCTAATTCTTTTTATTTTTCATGTTCGCCTAGTACCTTGTGAATCTCTCTGCAGTATCACCCCTTCATCCCTGACTTGCCAATAATTCAGGGTTTGTAAGTGTGACTCAAGGGCAGTAAACCAGTAAAACTGTTTTAAAATGTTGGAACAGTTCATTGTAACAACAGACATGGCCTTGGCTTTAACCCAGATCAGGGTTGCTTCGTGTGCAGAATATTTCTGACTTGACCCTGGTCCTTCTCTGTGGTGACGTAAATCCACTATGTGTTATCTGCTTGACGTTTTTTCTGCATCCTCTGCAAACTGTGAAGCTGTGGTTAGTATCAAATCTAATAAAAGTTATGCCCAATTTCAGATGGTCAGGGTCCTGGAGGCACCAATAGCTCTTAACATCCCTGAGCAGTCTCACTAACCTGACAAGAGACCCATTTCAGGGCTGTTGGTCCCTGCTCCAGGGATGCCATGGCATGCTGCTCTCCAGCTCCTATGGTCCTGCCCAGCTGTGGTCATTGCTGAGCTGGACCCTGATAAAATGCTGGCCTGAACTTGCCTGTTTTGGGAGCTGTGCAACTCTGCCAAATGTCCCAAGGGACCTGTAAGTTCCCTGTCCTTGGTCTTTCTGAATTTTAAAGCTACTTGGTCCAAACTGCTCAAGTAATGTTTTTCTGTCATGCACCTAGGCACATCTGCCTGCAGCCTAGGGTCTGGGCGAGAAATGTGTGGGGTCTTCTGTGTACCAGCATGGAGGACTTCTGTTTTCAGAATTGTAATGCCCATTTTGATCCTGATAGCTGTGAGTAGAGTTCCTACTGAAGCCTGTAGCCTGTCTGAGCTATGTCTCTCCCATTTTAGTCTTGTGAGGGGCTTTAAGAAGAAAAACTTGCTGCACTTATACACTGTCCTCTTTCTGTCACCCAGGCTTTTCACTGTGTATTTTGGTGACCAATTTCACAACTAAGATGAACTTTTCCATAATGTTCTTGCTACTACTTCATGCAGATTTTCCTTTATCATAACTGAAGGTTCACTGGTAAATTGGAGATGTATTGGTTGATATTTCCTGTTGCACACGACTCCCAGGTTGGAGTATCCAAGAATGAGGGAGTGGTTTGAATATTGACTGTATAATAGCTAAGCTCTGAATCTCATCAAGAAGAATCCATCCTTTCCTCACACCTCATTGAATGTGCTGTACCCTGGGTATCAGATAGAGAGGTTAAATAGAAGTTTGGGAAGGAGTGGTTGGTGTTAATTGGTTTGTGATGCTGGACTGTTGGAGTTAAAGCTGTTGTGTCAAGAATTACAGTTTGCTGAATTTTAGTAGGGGAAGAGGAAGTTATGACTGGTTTTGTTGTTTTTCACTTGTTGTAAACAAGTTAAAGGATGGCCACAGTCACAACTGGACCTCTGTTATCAATAAAAACAAAAATGTACCAACGGTTTTGGTGTTCTCAAACTGCCTACAGAGGTAGTTAATGAAAGTCAAAGTAGTGGGAGGTTGGTGCAGGCATATAAAATTTAATAGTTTTGGAAGGCTTCAGGTATATTAAAAATAACTTTTTCCACAATAATTAACTACTTTCACTTGGTATTGAATCAGCCAATTAGCACAGTCCTGTTTTGTATTGTGGAAACTTTCGTAGCGCATTAATGAACAGCAGTTTTTTAAACAGAGATGTTTCTGCAGTTAGACTGACATATTATGTATTACTTAAAGGTAGTGCTCAAGAGTGTTTTCCAGCTGTATATTGTTTTCTTTTTTTTAGTTAGATGGACAGATTTAGGATGTACATCTGTGATGCTGCATAATTGACAGAAAACCCTGTGGTATTTGACTGTCCAAAGAACATGAAAGGTATACTTTACTTTGCAACAGTCATATTCTGTCAGATGGTTGCATTGACTTTCTGAAACAGTTGGAGAAAATTGATAAGACTTAATGTAAATGAAACAGTTACATATGATACTTAGCTCATGTTACCTCCCTGTGATACCAAGCAGTTCCCAGTCGTACAGTAAGCGTGTTTTGCATGGTTTATTCCAAATCTTTCCCTGGGGAAATCACTGGAAGCTGTGGGACAGAGCTCTTTCATGTGCTGTTTAAGCACCATTGACTTAGTTTCCTGAGTTATCTAACTAGGTGACTTCATGTAATCCACTTCCTTTATACACACTATAAATTGCTGCCTTCTATCAGTAGAATTGACCATTTTTTTTCTGGAAAAAAGAAAGCCTTTCATTTCTAAACTGTTATTTGGGAACATAGTTTTGAGATTCCAGATAGCTCTGTCAGGGCCTGGGCAGTGTAGCTGCAGTGTGCTTTTGGAAGTTGCCATTAATTAGCATTCTGGTTCTTTATTTAGCGACTTTCCTACTCAGTGTAATGCCAGGTCTCTTTTTCTTCCCCTAGGTTTTTTTGTTGTTGTGCATTTCCTGCTTCACAGAATGTTTATTTAAGTAGATACAAGTGCAGTGAATTTCCTGGAAGTTACTCATTGGGGAAATTGAAATGAAATTTTAAAATATCATTAGGAATGCAAACAATAAATTCTTTCATTTGCTGTAGGCGTCTTTAGGTTGGAATGACTAGAAAAGGTTCTGGTTAATTAGAAGTAATTTGTTAGAAACCTGAATCCTTTTTTTTTTATTTCCTAGATTAAAACTCAGTTCCCAGCTGGATGCTTATAAGTGCAGGAAATGTAATTGTGAGATGATTAACTGCAAAAAGATGGATAATTGGAGTTCATATGATATGTCAAATATACCTAAACCAAAAGGTTTGCTGCATGTTGAAAGAGATTGGCTGGAGTCTAGATTGTAGAATATTGAGCAAGGAGTGTTTTTAGAGATTAATAATCACAGATTGCTGCAAAAGGACTGGGTAGAGCTTGGCTGTAAAGAGCTAACCCCTCCCAGCCCTTTCCTATTACTTCAGGTTTTAATTAGCATGGTTTTAGTCTTGTCCTCTTCCCTTTATTGCTGTTGTATGAATTGGAGATTAGGAAGCACAGTAAACATCATGCATCTAACACCAATGCTTAGAGACAAAGGTATCTCCTGCTCTCCACTAGGAAAGGCTCAGCCTGCCATAGGAAGCAGCTGAATAGTCCTAATGGACTTGTGTATTTGAGTCTCCTGTGTTATTCTATCCCCACAGTCTTGCCTCACAATCAGCATGGTTTGTTTCTATATTTTTTTTTAATGTTTGTAAAATTTGCTTTGAGTCCCTATTTGCATTTTTTTAACTGTACTGTAATAATAATTTAAAAGGTGATACATACAGTGTAAACTACATCAGTGGCATTTTGCTTTCATTATCCCTCGTAGATGTTTAGCAAAACAGTGCCTGGTGTTTTAAATTACTTCTGCTTTACTTTACAATGGGAACTTAGGTTTGAATAGCCTATTGTTCTGTTAGCTACTACAATATACTTCAAACTGCACAGGGTTATTTATATTCACTGTATTTTGGGATCATAGAAAATATTTGTTTCCCCCCCCCCGCTCCCAACCTATAAACTTCATATCTCGATAAGGAGTTTCTAACCCTTGGAAATACTGCTTTACAAATTCAGCTAATGACCCAAATACAGCTTGTTTGTTGTGTATGAGTTGTATTAAAATAATGCACTGTATGTGTATTGTCATTAATGATATGCTCATTTTGATAATGGAGCTGCAGTCTCTTAGTATGTAGTCCTTGGGGAGATGCTGCATTTTTTTAACTAAGTATTGTTCTGGCTCCTTTCCTTGATTGGCCCAGAAATAGCAATCAGCTGGGGAGCAGGATGACATGCCTCTTAGCGATCCCTTTTATCTTTGAGATGAGTATCAACATTGTATGCTTCCTAATGGAAGTGTAATTTAATGAAATCTATTGGGTAAACATACTTCAGATGTTCAAAGGAGGTGACAAAATTTTTGCTGGCAGCCAGGACCTGGCTGGTTTCCAGCTTGCCTTTAGCTGCTATGCATATAGCATCGAGAGAGGCACTTAAAATAGGAACACAAAGTATTGTTTCTATTGTGTTTTGGGTTGTGGATTTCCCCCCACCCCCCTGTTTTAGTTTCCTGAGTTTTATTTTTGTTATATTTGTACTAATGCCCTCTGACTTCTAAATTTTTCTGGTAAAATGCTGCGTGAGGTCAGGTTTCCCCTCTCCCCCCAAAACGTAGATAACAGTGTGGAACTCAGGGGAGATGATTGGCACAGAATGTGCTGCTATTGGGAAAGGGTGTGTGTGGGGTGAGTAATTGAGTTTGCTGTTAGCCAGTAGCTCTGTGAAAGAGTAAGTTCCTCTGTAGACCGATAAAATTAAACATCCTGTTTTAAAGATTGTGGCAGAGCACTTTTGTTTTATCAATAATAATTGCTGATACAGAACTGTCCTTTATGAGTTTTTATAACAGATGGCTGGGAGTGGAAGGAAAGCTGCTCAGACTTTTACCTCTTCAGCTAGGAACAAAATTGCTAAAAGGAGACAGTTGTCCCTCTTACCATTGCTCCCTCCTCATTGCAGAGTACAGTGATACACACACGCACACACACACTTATGGTAGCAAACTTGGCAGAAAGACTGGAAGATTATATCAGCAATGTTGTCCCTTTAAGTGGATGTTTAACTGGACAGCTAATGGCTCTTACTGCTCAGATCTTAATGGTTTGGTAAACTGTAGGAAAGTGTTGGAGAGGAAATACATTAGCGTTTAGACACATTTGAATGTAATCAATGTCATTGAAACATGGGGTTTTCTTCTTTATGTGTGAGGTCTAGGGCACGTGGTTTTTCTTTGAAGACTTCCACAGTGGGCAGAATTGGGGGACAGAGAATGCGCCCAGAAAAAGAGAAGTGCTTCATTTACCTGTTGCTGTTCTTTCAGGGGTTGGTAGCTAAGTCAGAGCTTTTCATTGTGGCCTGCTTTATTTCCTGCTTGATCCCATAAAGAAGCCTCGTTCCCAGGCTTACACTGTCACTCTCCTGTGAATGCGTGACATGATATATTTTATCACTGTGGTTTTACTGCAGTAACAAGTGAGTTCTTTGGACTGGAGGAAGTCAAGGTCTGCCAACAGGGAGTTTTTTCCAAATGTTCCAACTTTTGGTACAAAGCAAAGGTTAGACAACTGACTCTTTTTTATGGTGGTGTTAAGCTTGTGTTCCGTGTGGGGATGGTAATTAAGGATCAAAATGAAATGAGATGTAAAATGGAGTGAAACATATTGCTTGTTTACAAATAATGGAAGAAAATGTGAAAGATTGAGGAAGAAAATTCAGGATATGTCAACGTACCTGCTATTTGTGTAACTGTGGGCTATACTGATGATACAAAATAAATTGTAACTGTATTGAACTGCCTTCATTCAAAGTGTCTTTGACTCCTCAGTCAAGCTACATATTACTTTAATGCTTACTATATTTTGCAAATTTTCTATTCATGCCTTAGTTTGTGCAAGACCCTGGTTTATAGTTCTTTGTGTGTGTGGATACATGTACAATGTCGTGCTCTATATGGAATACACTGATGCCAGCTTAGCTTGTGGCGGCTGTGGACAGTTGAAACTACATATAAATTAAGACTATATGAACACATTTTATTGAATTTTGTCCTTGCATTGCTTCTGGTGACTGGTGAGGAGAGGCAGGAAATGGACACAATTACAGGCAGCTGCAAAGTTTATGACTTTATATGTTGTGAACCCAAATGATTAAAAGGTTCAACAGGCTTCCAACTCAACAAAATTAATTCAGCAATGGCTCAGACAAAAATATTTTCCAAACCAAAAAAGTTTGGAAAAATTGTGAAATGAAAACTATCCTTTATGTTATGTCCTCCTTCAAAGTGAAAGGTTTCTCTATGCCTTTCATGGACCAGGTAGCACTGTAAATTACTATCTCAGTGACCGCTTCAGTGAGAACACCCTGAAGTGATATCTCAGTATCTTAATTTGTTTGTTGTTTTTGTTCTGTAATGCTTTCTTTAGGTACAAATAAATGCAGTGGTACAGTATTTGGACTGATTGGTTTGTATAACATTTGTGGATGTGCATGCAGCTTTTAGTCAGGTTTAAGGAAAACCATGCTACAACTTGAATATAAAAATAGCAAATCTACAATGATGTGATTTTATTTAGTGTATCTGTTCCGTGGTGAAATTAGGATTGAAGGATTGAATCTTTTAGTTTGGCTCCCTTTCACCTAATTATCAGTTGAGAGTCCAAGGGAAGAGAACTACCTAACTGCTGTAGGTTGGTGAGATAGTTAAATACTAGTTTTATATCCTCTATTTGCAATTAGGGGAAGATGCTGACTTAAAGCTTTTTCTCATTTTGATAGTTTTCTAAGTTCAGCCAAGGACATAATTAGATGGTAGTCTGCTTTCTCTATCTCTTCATTTTATTGCTCATGATTTGTTTTCTCCTTTACAGCAGTCCACACTGCAGCTGCTTCATGCCTCAGTGCAGAAGATTAAGCTGCTTCTGAGGCCACTATCAAAAGCTGCTTTCTCACTAGGTCTATAAGAAGAGACAGAAGCAGAGGCATTACCTTTGACTACTGCCACTGCCATCTTTATCATCTTTTTTTCCCCAGTGTCAAGCTATCGTTTGTAGCTGCTGTAAGCTTTCACCTGTGGAAGTTTAAAAGATATAGGTTGAGATTTTTTCATGGAATCACAGAATGGTTTGGATTGGCAGGGACCCTAAAGATCATCTAGTTCCATCCCCCTGCCACGGGCAGGGACACCTTCCACTAGACCAGGTTGCTCAAAGCCCTGTCCAACCTGGCCTTGAGCACTTCCAGGGATGGGGCATGTGCAACTGCTCTGGCCAAGCTCTCTCAGTGCCTCAGCACCATCCCAGTAATGAATTTCTTCCTAATATCTAATCCAAATCTCCCCTCTGTCAGTTTAAAGCTTTCTTGTTGGCCTCCCTTAGGTACTTACTGGAAGACTGCTCTTAAGGTCTCTCCAGAGCCTTCTGCAGGCTGAACAACTCCAACTCTCTCCACTTTTCCTAGGAGAGGTGCTCCAGCCCTTGGAGCATCTTTGTGGCTTCCTCTGGGTTTGCTCCAACAGCTCCATCTTGTGTTGGGGGCCCCAGAGCTGTACACAGTACTGCAGGTGAGGTCTCATGAGAGTAGAATAGAGGGGGAGAATCACCTCCTTCAACCTGCTGGTCACGCTTCTTTTGATGCAGCTTTACAGAAAAGACCCTGAAGAAGTCAGTGCGCAATCCTCAGTAGCTTTCAGATATGAGCAGCTTAGACCTCTTTTAAATTCTAGTCTTATATCTTTTCAGGTGGGATTTTCAGATTCTCCAGTAACCTGTAAAAGGAAGATATGTTGAAACCTGTACCACATTTCATGGTTCAGGAGGGCTTGTTTTTTTTCAGGCTACGTAACTGCTTTTGAAATTTCATCCTTTGACAAGATTTTGTGTCAAGTCTTAGCAAGGTAGGTTTTGAACAGCTATGAATTCAGAACGAGTCATTTGCCATTTGGAGAATTTTCTTGACATGTTTTCTTTCATATGAAATTCCTGCATGGTTGAGCAACCAATATATCCAGAGGCTTTTTGGGTTGGTGGGCGTACCAGCTAAAGTAATAAACTCTAACTTATAACAGACCTAATCTTTACATTGTTGGAGAAAGGGGCAGAAGTTACCTCAAAGCTTTTGAAGTGTTGCATGTTGCGAAGAATGAGAAATACCAGAAAGTCTGTAATGTTACCTTGAGAAAGTCTTTGGGAAGTGATCATTTTGTGGGGCATGCTTCGGAATGACTCTGAGAAACTGTCCTTACACAACTTTTACTGAAAAAAAACCCCCAACCTCCAAAACACCACCATCAAGCTCACCAAAATTCCATTTCATTCCATCTTTAGTAAAAAGAATGAATTTTCTTCCTTAAAAATGATATGGAGTGACAGATGACAAGATTGAAGTGGAACTGAAATTATAGCCAAGGAAAAGATACAATTATAGAACATAACATTGAGAATAATATTATAGATACTGCAGGTGAGTCAGTCAGTGAAATATACATAGTTCTTGTAAAATTTTCCCATAGGAATTTATTGATAAAGTTTAGAGAGCTGGTATATCTGAGGAATGTCAGTACAATAGTACATCACATTTGAAACCTCTATGAAAATGCTTGACATAGCAGTTAGAAGACAGTGGTATATACCCATAGAGTTGGTTGTATTGGGTTGGACCAAAACCCCATATAGCTTCATGTTGTTGCTCTGTAAGAGGTCACTGGAGAAGAGCTCAATGGTAAGGCAGATGTGTACTGATGCTATTCTTACACTCTTCCAGCCTTTCTCAGTCGTGACTGAGAGGTTGCTGAGTCAGAAGTGGTGTCTCCGGCCTAGGGCTGTATCACCAAATAGGAGTTAGTTATCAAAGTTGTGGCTCGGGAGTTAAAAGATCAGAGGAAGAAAAAAGTCAGAGGAGAACTTCTGCAGAGGGTGAGCCAGCTGTGTTTTTCCTTGGACTCAGAAAATTAAGTGAACAATGAAGCAGGATGCAAATGTGTAAATGTTTGGGTTTTTTTCTTGTTTTCCCATGAATGTTTTGCTTGGAGTTGGCCGAGTCTCTAATGATATTGCTCCAGGGGTGTGAAATCGTAGGATCTGAAGACCTGCGATGGCAAAAAGTATCAGGGCTGTGTCTGAAGGTGGGAGAAGGGGATGGTTCTGCCATGAGCAGCCTCATCCTTTGGACCTGTTCCCAGGCTCCCTGTAAGCTTAGAAAGCTGCAGAGGCGCGGAGTGCCTGGAAACAATGCAGCAAATAAGACTATGTAATTTTGGTTCATACTAAAGACTCCTTCACTTAGTTTGTTTCATCCTATGTAATTGAACAATATTATTTTGTGGGTAGAAGGAGGTCCTTTTCTAGTTAGTGTTAGTAGTAAAGCTTCCTGTCTAGTAAGTTATCAAGGCTCTGAAGTTATATAGTGTTTTCTGCATTGCATGTTTTTTTTATTTTTTTGTGGTAAAGGCTATTATCTACTTAGATTTGAGCAGATGTTTGGAGTTATACAAATGACTATATCTGTATCCAAACACATAATTCTAGGAAATACTTCATTATGCTTGTAACTTGCACTTCTGTTTACTCTGCGAGTGTGTAGGTTTTTATACATATGAGTGCCATCTATTCTCTGTCTTGATAAACTTTCCATTTGGGGCTCTAAAATATCAAATGTATGACTTCCATAAAGATGGTAAGAAGTGCAATTAATCATTTATCTGCTAGGTGTCAGCAAAGATTCTCTTTAAGATAAATAAATTAAAAATTGTATGCATTCATACACTAGATCTTGAGGCTCAATTCTGTTTGGAGGCTGCAGAGGAATTTCTAAGGATGTATTTGGGAAATAAACACTAGTCAGTGTCTAGAAGATACAGCTGCACTTCATACCCTTCACTTAATTAATTCACTCCATTGCATTTTTCTTGATGTACACAACTTTGAACCTCTCTTTAATTAAGCAAAATTAACAAGTTTGCTCTTTATGGAGAAGATTTCATAGATTTCCATTCAGCAAATGTTTTAAAAAAAAAATGAAGTTACTGTGGCATAAGTAAGAAGATACTTTCATAGATAAGGTCAAAAATAGGTAATAAAGGGTAGGAAGAAATGGTTAATTTTCACAGTGGGGGAAACTCATCAGTGGTGTCCCACGGCTTCCTATATGTGATGTTCAAGGTATTTGTAGATGGTCTTAATACAAAGAGGAAAGAGTTTACAAGTTACAGGTGATACTGAAATATGCATGGTGGTAAAAGGGAAAATAAATGAATTATTTCAGAAGTATCTTGGGGTACTGAGGGATTGAGCATTAAACTCAGGTGAAGCTTGTTGTTGATAATTAAAGTGATGTGCTTGGCAGAAAACCAGTTCTGACTTTGCATTTGCAATGATGGGGAAGTGTTATTGTTTAGTAAAAATATAGTACAAAGTCCAAACTCAGTAGTGACCAGAAAAGAAAATTGGACTTTAGGAACTGCTAGGAAAGGAATAGAGACTGAGACAAATATTTTCTCTACCTACAGATGTTTATGACTCCTCAGGGCTTTACATGATTATGATTCCCTGTTCCCAAAAAGTGCAGTAGAACTATAACATAGATTCTACTACTGATAATGAAAGCTATGCAGCCACTCAGTGTGAGGAACTGGGTAATGGACAGGAATTCTTCACCTGGGAAAAGAGGGAAGGGATATATAGAGACATGATTGTATACATTTAGTGACATATAGAGAAGCTCAGTGTCAAGCATTTATTCACCATTGCTCATAGTATGTGTCTGGAGGCATCAAATTAATTTACTGAATAAGAGATTAAAAAGCAAGAGATAATTTTTCCAGACAAAGCATTATTAAACCGTGGAAGGAATTGCTACAGAATGTTGTGGAAGCCAGAAGGTTAGTTAGTTTCAAGAAACGTTTACAAATTCCAGAAGGAAATGTCTTTGTCATTTGTAAAACAGAAGAGAGAGCATCTAAATTGGAAGTGCCTGATCTGTAGGCCACTACAAGGTGATTGAGCAAAGAGAGTATACCAGAGAGGGACTGTTCACTTTTACTCCTTCTCTAGGCATCTAATATTGGTTCTGGATACTGCACACTAGACTTGATAGACCTTTGATCTGTATTAGCATGGCCACACAGCTCTATAAATGGTAATTTTTCCTGACTGTGTGTGACCTAGAGGAGGGTGCAGTCCCTTTTACAAGACTGTACCCAGATCAGGTATAAACACTGTGCATGGACTTTCTGGCTCCAGGAACACTGAAATTTTTGCTTGGATGAGTAGTGGTCATTATTCCAAACTAAAAACTTGGGATCGTAGCAGGCATGTGTTGGTTTATTTTGGCTGATCAATAAATTTAGCTTCAGCCTATGCAGAAAATAAATCAGACTTCCTTTCTTCTGGCGTGATCACTAGTTCTGGAAATGGTATAACTTAAATGGGGAAAACATTGCAAATACTTATTTGGGAATACAAACAAATTTCATCTGTTTCCATGTCTCTGTCTCATTCACTTTACAGAAACATTCTTGAGAAAAGCTCTGTAAATGGGTATGTTTTAAAGTTTGTACACTTTGGATTTATGTGCCTACTTAAAGATAATGCAAATATTAGCCTTTTATGTGGTATTGGTTATACGTAACTCATGCAGCTGGGGATCAGACTGTTACCATATGACCTTTGTTTTTAAAACATATCACTTAAAATGTATACAACAACCGACTAGCAAACTATTTGGAAATAAAAAGGTTGTGTAGAAAGAGTTCCTTTAGAATATCTTTTTAACCAGTTTGCAGAGATTTTAACAGAAAACCCTAATTGAAGGACTAGATATAGACTTCTGAGGTTTTGTATAAAGTCTCATGTTTGTCATTAAATGTTATATACAAATTGAGAATTCGTACTACCCATTGTGATAGCAATCATTACTGTTCTTTGCTTAGATCTAAGTTTTTTAAAGTGCTCTGTTAGAAGTGCAACTTTTTTTTGTCTGAAGTAGTATTTAATAGACTTAGTGTGACAATTCTGTTCACTCAGACTGGTGATTTTTTTTTTTTTAATATAACTGTATTGCTGCACAGTAAGCCTAGTATTTTCCCCTTAGCTCTTGTATTAATGAGAAACAGTGTTGTCTAATATTACTGTGTTACTTGTAATTCAGTAGAGCTCAAATAACTCCCTCAGGCTTGGTGGCCTTACTGCGACAGATGCTTTAAAGTCAGAAAGATGTCCTCTCTGCACAAAGAACTTAAGTATCTGACCTTTAAGTTGGCTTTGCTGGTTAAGAATATACCCACTTTGGTGGTATCAGGTTTATGGAACAATGCAATTGTTTTACTTGTTTTAAAATAAGCGAGTATTTTATTTTCCTATGTTATGCTCCTAATAATTAAATTTAAAAACTTTAAAACTGAAGTACTTGATCTTTAGACTTTCAGCTGTGTTCCTCTGCTAACTGCTGTGTCAAAGAGCATATTGATGCAGCCACATAGCTGGTGTTCATATATTCCCTGCTCATTCAATAGGAAAATATGATAGGAATGCTGTCACTGTGTAGTGAGAAGAGTGTGATATTTTCCCCAAATCTTTCTCATTAGAAAGAACGTCTGCCATTGAGATTTGAAAGGGTTTGTTTTGTTAAGTTCTATCATGCCAGGAAAGTGGCTTTCTTACATTTTCTGTTTAAAAAATAGATTGATCAATCTCTTCCCATCTCCTTCATATACTTGTTCACCAAAGGATTTCCTCCCATGCCAGTTTTCCAAAATTCAAGTTGAAAGATGCAGGTAGATCTTGTGTACCTATGCTTCATCTTCTGAATTCCACATAAAAGGATCATAGTCCCACAAAGAAGGCATTAAAACTTCAGATCTTAGCAGAACAGGGGATTTTTTTCAGTATATGAGAAAAAGACAATGACCACAGGAAGCAGGTAGCTGTGCGTTTCTGTACATTGAATAACTTCTGTCAATACAGTTTATATATTCTTCCACAGCTTGTAACTTAAAGATGTATTAAGGTTTTTTGAAATTCATGTCTTGATTGCAAATCAGGCAGTTACTGATTGAATAGCAACTAATCACCATCACCAGAACAATTATAAACCAATTTTGTGACGACATGGAAAAGATTTTGCACTGCCAAATGTCTCATTTATTATTAGAGGAAATAATGAAATTGTCATTCAAAATTACATTAGTTTTGCTTTTTTTTCATCTTCCATTTACTACGGAGGACTAGAATGACAGAAGTATTTATTTGTGCAGGTATTATGTTATCTTTCATTTTGCTTTTTAAATACATAGTTCCCTTTCTAGACTTGTTCTCTAATGTGGTCATACAGAGAGTTGACTCTCTAATAAAAGCAAGGACAAGGGCTGGCATCATATCTGTCTGCTGGCCTTCATGCTAGTTTGTCAAAATGCATGCAGGATTTGGAGAGCAAAGAGGAAGAGTGGAACAGTGGAGAAAACCATCTCATATTTACACTTACTCCTGTAAGATATGAGATATGATCATCAAAACTTTATATTAATAATGGTAGCATTCAACAAAATTCATCTTGATTGCATAGTATTAGGGCAGAAGCTGAGATGCTGAGTGTATGTAACTGCTCAAGGCTTAATGAAACCTGTTTATCATATCTATATATTTTAAAAAAGTAAATTTGAAAGTGGCATGGCTGCTCTGTATTTTCTACAAAGCTAGGTTGTCACCATTTTTTTACTATTAATTACTTGACTAATGCCTCAGATTTGTACCATTTATATGCAAATTATTTAATTAAGATAGAGGTTGAGCTATGGGCCCTTAGTGTTTCACTGCGTGCTCTTTTGTTCTGGTTCCTCAAACTGAATCAATTCTAGGCAGTGAACGCATAGTCAAGTCTTCTTTCATGCCCTGTACCAGAAGAATGCCATGTTATGCAGTGTTAGCATTTATAAATATAGAAGTACAAGTTGGAGTGCCACTGACCTTACAGCACAACTTATTGTTCTGTGAAACCCAAAATGGAAAAAGGGGAATCTTGGGTTATGTTGTAAGGATTGAGGATACTGTCCTGGAGTTGAATTGCTCATAGGAAAAATTAATGGCATTACATTATACAAGATCCCTTTTCCATGCTTCTGTGAGGTCATCTGTATCTCAATGTGCTTTAAAAAAATCAATGATAATATATTGGTGTGATTAAGATCTCTTTTGTTTTATGTGAGAAGTCTCTAGACTTAGAAATGCTTTGAATAAAATGTGGTAATGGGACAACTGAAATTTATTTGAAGGTCTTCATAAGCTTGGAAGCTTTCATTGCAAGATGATGGAGATCATGGAAAAGAAGACAAAAACCTGACGAAGAGGCACAGGAAAAAGTAGATGTTGGTTTCCAGTCCAAATGTAGGGGGGGAAAAACTCTTGGGAATCTCAGACCCATAACTAAGGTGCATTGTGAGAAGAGAACTTTTATCTTTAAAAAGGACACACTGTATTGATAAGGATTTCTGTCTTTTGAGCTAGTAGAAGACAATACCACATGATTCTGCAGAAAGATCAGCCTTACCAGAGCACTACCCTTTGAAAGTCAACCAGGTGATGTAACATGCCATTCTTTTTAAGGCCTGAGGAATCTATGAAACTGAGAGATAACTACTGAAAGATGCTGAATGAAGATGTCTGAATTGCAAATGGTGTCTGAGGAGCACTTAGGAGAAGAAGCAACAAATAAATTTTTTGAAGAAATTCTCAACTGCATCCAGCGAACTGATGCATATTTGCAGTTCCTCACCTTGCTTTTGTGATGATTTGGATTAAATGTGGGGTAAGAAGTACACGCAGCCTGAATACAAAGAAGACTTACATGTTAATATAAAATAATTTGTTTGGAAAAATTCTTCCTGTTTGCAAACATGCAGAGGTCAGATTATATATTTTCACTCTTGAGGATTTTAAGTCCTTGACCATGTAGAAATAGCTTAGGGGCCATTTGGTTTCTTTTTTTCTAAAGAAAATAATGTTGCAAACATTGCAATATAGAAATCAGACATTTCATTGCTTCCCTTACTGCTACTGAAGCAATGGAGGTATCAGACATAGGTTTCAAGATTATATTTGCAAACAACATTTTCTTGAACCATTTGGCTTTTTAATGTCCAATGCATTTACAAATTTGGATGTATCAGTAATAGAATCATTTTCTGTTTAAAGCTTCTCTGCAGCATTTTAAAATGAGGGGAGGGGGTGATTTGTAATAGGTTCTGGCCCTATAGCTTTGAAACATTATGTACATAACATAGATAATGGAATGGCCCAACACAAATGATCTTAAAAATACGTGTCTGCTTTCAGCTTTACTTTTCTAGTATTACTTGTTTACTAAAAGTGTATTAGAAAAATTTTCTCTATACATTTTGCCAGAGTCATTTTGCCTAATGACTTTCCAGTAGGTAAATATTTCTTTACTTTTAAACTTGATTTTGTACACTCTTTCCATGAGTGTAGTTATTGGTAGTGTTTGGGGTTTTTTTGTCAAGGTGGTATGCGTCATATCATTTTATCTCTATTAGTGCTCAATTTTACATTATTATTTCATGTTGCTTTTTTCACGTCATAATAATTTTGAAGATAAGAAATTATACAGTCACAAATACAAGATTGCATCTTCTTTTATTTGTCAGGGATGGAGATGGAATATAAGTGAACATGCTGAATTTTTCAACGGAGTTAAAAAAAATTCCCAATATAAAAACAAAAGAATACTGAAAAAACCAGAAAAAAAAGAAACAGAAAAATTTAGACAAATTTCATTCCAATTAGCTTGTAGATGAACGTTTCTTTTTTAAGTGCTATAATCCACAAAAGAAAAATAACTCCTAGTTCAAATGCTAAGGTCTGTGTAGTGTACTACCACGTTTCAGAGGGAAAGTGTTTTCAAGGTCTTTTCATGAATGGTGTGTTATGGAATGGGGTCACTCCAAGAGGAATAATTACAGAGTGATCAGAAGATTTCTTTGAAAAGGTTGTGCTAGACCTTCTGTGTGGTTTGTGGAAGAACAGAAATCAGTTTTGCTCCTAGGGTGGGCTAACAAAATGTATTGTGTTTTTACAGCTACTTCTATCTTTGCCCCAAAAGATGCATGCATCACCTCGGCAGTGCACCTAGCCTCTGTAAGGTCATTGCCTAGAAGGCAGATCTTGGAGTTGTTAGAAGTACAACATACTGCTGCACCGTTTGACCAATTGTGAAAGTTTAGTTTTGAACTCTAATGAGTCTTCGCTCATCTCCTGTTTTAGCACTACCAGTTGTTAAATAATTAATTCCTCTTTGATTGTACCTCTTTATGTGCTTTTATAAACTTATTTGTATCATTTTGTGTTGTATTTTATTTGTACTCAGCATCTTCACTTTTTTTCCAGTGCATGGAGTTAGTAGAAAGAATTAATTTTTCACCCTTTGCATAGTGTTCATACTGAGGATCTGTGATCTACAGTAATTCTTATTCGTTTGGAATATAGTAATTTGTTCCTGTCAGCACAGGGGCTGGCTTGTTGTTTTAAATCGCTGACTTTTGTTTTTGTTGGCATGCTCCCCAATACAAATTGAACATCTGACAAAAATCTGTTTGTACGACAGTTCAGTCGAGATAGGTGCTCTGTGTTGCCTAACAGTACGATTTGGGGTCCCCAAGATAAAAGTTGACTGAATGCCAAGATTTTAGGAGAGCTTGTTTGTGCAGATAACAGAGGTAATCCATATTCTTCAGGTCTGTAAATCAAACAGACAAAGGAGAAATATGTATGCACACTATTCTCTTTGAGATAGTGGACTGGTAGTTTCTTCTTAATAACAATGGGGACTATCTAGCCCCTAAGAACAATGGAAAGCTGACACCAGGGCTGTTCCTGTAGGAAATTAGAGCAATTAGAAGATTCTTAGAATGCTTCTCTCCCTTTAAGAGATAGTGCCTAAATAAATTATTCAGTGGATCTGGTTTGTGGCAATTTCTGCTCTTTGTCTATTTAGAACCAAATTAAGATGATTATAGATCTGAAAGTTGATACATAATACGATGGAAGAGGAAAGCCACCCACTAGGTCTTGACTGTGTTTCCCAGGGTGATACAGACAAAAGTATCAACCTTAGTGGCCATCTGTGGAAATATTGCTGGATTCTTATGATCCTCTTCAGTGATTCTTGTGGCCTAGCAAACACTTTTTGATGAAATAGTTTTTAAGGTACAATAATTGGTTTTCATCCCCACATGAAATATTCCCCAAGTCAGCTGTATGCAATTATTCATCCGTTTTTGCTGCTTAACTGAGGAATCTCTTATATTTTAGAGTTAACTCTGAAATATCACTCTTCTGATTTACTTCAGGACAAGTTTTCCCAAGGTTGACAGCCATCCAAGCCATGAATTTAACTTGGAAGGCTTCTTGCTAGTTAAAATGTGTTGCTCCAAGGGCATGTTTATGGGCAACTTGTATATGCTTTGATACTTGGAAGTTCTCAGGATATCTTTGAGTATGAAATCACTATAACTGTATATAATTCTTTAATAGACAAATGTACTGGTTAATTCATTATCCATTTACTTATAAGTATTTCCTGAAACATCCTAATTCTTGCTTATTTCTATCTCATATCTATAGATTTACTGAACTGTTAATTCAGTTTCTGTGATCTTGCATTTTTTATGCCTTACGAAATCTAAGTAAGTAAATTTAGTAGGTCATCATACAGTGTGTTCAAGATCAGCTGGAACCACATTTTGCTCTTTGTCTTGATCTTTCAGACTGAAATACATCTTACTTGTTGAGTTCTTCCTTACCTTTCATTGAAATCTCTCTACCTCGTTTGCAGAAAGGTTAATAGCAAAATACTTCCAACATGCAAAATGTTTTTAAATGAGTATATTGATAGATTTTTATCATCCTGCTGCCAATAAATGCCCATTTGTGGTAAGAGTCAACAGTTCTTGCGACATTTTAGGTCATGTATTATCAGGTATATACATTGCAATTTAAGAGAAAAAAAGGATAAGCTGTCACGCAACAATCACCTAAACTTTTTTGCTGGTGCCGTTACCTTCAGAAATCTTTGAAACGGTTGTCATCCTGTTGTAATGGTTGCCATTCTCCTGTAGAACCATAAAGCTGCTTGTACTAACAAGGGACAGTGGCAATGAACAAATGACAGCATGGGCTCTTCAAGATGACTGCACTTGTTCGTTGTACAGCATATGGTCTTGTGTGTGAATTGAGAGAGGGAGTTTAGGGGAGGACCCAAATATCTGAGCAGAGAGAGGGAACTGGTAGGGGATGCCAAAATGAGTGGTGGGAAGGGGAATGAAATGCGATGTTTCATCACACTTTGTGATAGAAAGAGGTAAGTATGGTCACACTGGAGAAAGCATGTGATAAATTGAGATAAGAGGGTAGAAGCTGTGAAAGGTGGAAGACTGATGAATGATAAGGAAAGAGAAAGAGCAGCAAGCACATCACCTGTGAGTGGAGTAGGATGGTTGCTGTCACTCTCTGTATCTTTGTATAAACTGAAATTGTAACCTGAGTTTATTACACAAATTTGGGTCTGTCCCTGAGTGCTTAGGAATCAAAAATCCAGATATGCGTTACACACTTGGATTTTTTTTTTGTATCCTTCTGTTCCTTACATTCATCAGTGTTGGTTTTGCATGTCAGGTTCGTGAATTGGAGTTGGAAATATTATGTTTGCCATATGCTATCAAACTTTTCTTTTTCTTTGAATCAGATCATCTGTATTTGATGTTAACAGCTTTGTTATACCAGAAGTTTCTAAACTGTGCCATACATGAACAGCTGGTGGGGTGGAGGGACAGATGTTTGGTCAAATGATACTGGGCCTTTCTTGCACTTCAAAGGGGCTGAGTGGGGATATAATATGACTATAGAGTTCTATTTTTCTAATCTGGGTAATTTGAATATTTGCCATAGTTTATTAAGAGATTGGGACAGCAGATGACCTGTTTCAGCAGAAATTGGGAACTAATTCATTAGATAATCTTTCTCACACTGTGGAGTCTACGCTGTAAAGCTAAGAACCTCTGAATTAAATTCCTATTGACAATATGTGCCCCATGGAAGAGATGTTACAACATTCTGTGTTATAAATTAATTGCTTTTGATATTTTAATTGTTACCATTTTTCTTTGGAGCTTCATTTCAGTTTTGTTCAAATAAAAAGCGGGATAACTTTTGAATTTAATCTTTGCCCTAATACTGAGATCTGAACGTCTTTCTTCTTGTGCATGAATGCTTGTTCAGTTGCTATTTAAATAAAAGAAGTATTATGTAAGCAGTAACCATCAAAGTTTATTAAGTATGAAGATCTTAGATGTACCTTAAACTCCCTGAACTGCTGATCATCAGAAACTGGCAGCCTCTGCTGAAATGAGAATCATTCCATCCCTGCTCTGTTCCTTAAGATTTCCCCTTGTTATCCATTAATGGCCACTATAGGAGGCAGTACAAGTTCTGGACTAATTGAAGCTTTGACTGATACGGCAGTCTTTATGCAATCTTACATAAAGTGAGGTTTTCCTTAAGGTTCACACTATGTTGTCTTGACAGTGAAAATCTTGGCAGCTATAAACAAGATCAATAGAAATATGTAAGCATTGTTGGTGACAACACAGGAACAGGGACAAAACAGAAATACTCCGTGAATTTTTTGAGTTTGGACATCAATATTTACTGGGAAATGAGCTACTGCCAGTATCAGTGTTCTCATTATTCTTTTTGTTGTATGTTGGTCCACTTAGAGGCAAAATTTGTGACTATGTTACAGGTAAGAGGAAAAATAACAAGTTAGCTGAAGCCTGTCTATCAGAAAGACACTTTTAATGCCAAAGTTTTCTATGAATATACTGCCTTTCTGTTATACTGTGTTACAAGGCTTAAGTTCTGAAGAAATAAACCAAGTAGAGGAGGGGTTAGCGTGGCTATCTTTTATACAGATACGTGCATTATAATAATAATTTTTCATCCATTTTAAGCACTTTAAGAACTGATTATTGCTTATAAGTATTTTCACTGAATGGTGGAGACTGAGGAACTCAAATGCAGAGACAGTATAACAAGGAGGAGGACTTTAGTTAGATAAATTGTAGGTAGTGGATTAGATACTGACTTTTATCTCGGTTAGTGTAAAGCAAGAACTGCTAATCATCAGCTTGTGATAAAACTAGAAAATGCCATGTCTGAACATCGGGCTATTATTTTATCGTATTAGCTATTGATTTAGCACAGCATGAAACAACTGGTTCTGTCCCAGTAGTGCCTGGTGGGGAGCAATGAAGGTACAGATTTACTCCTCCTTCAATCTGCTGCAAACTTCAAAGCCCAATTGTGACCACTTAACTACTAAAATTACTAAACTCAGACAATTTTTCTCTTTTTTAGGCAAGGCAATGTGTCTGTATATAAGTACACATGATCTAGAAGGAAAGAAAGGAATCCCAGCTAAATCACATCAGGGCAAAAATAGTGAATTCAGAAATGACGGACAATAACAGTTTTGACTGAGCTGTGTTAAACGAAAAGTATTTTTCATTTTCCTTTTGATTAATCACTAGTTTGAGCTAATGTACTTATGGTCCAAAATACTTGTACTGAAATACACAGAATGAGCACCATGTGGGTATATTTGTATGCAAACCACTTTAAATATGCCCATTTTCGATTAATTATTCTTTGCATCAAGCATTATTAAATTTTGTATTTAATGGTGAAGTCAGAAATAATTTTCCATTACTCTCACTGAATAGGGGTTTTTTTTGTTTATGGTGATTAATATTTTTAGTGCTCAAGTGAAATTTTCTTATTCTGTGTAGTATTTGCAGAAATTAAAAACAATGTATTGCTATATAGGTGGAAAGAAGCCTCTGAGAGAGAGTGTGTATGCTTAGTGAAAAAAGGAAAGTGCCTAAAAATAGCTTTTTATGCACTAAAATCTATTTTTGGAAAGGCCTGCTTTCGTTTCTTTGCTTTAAAATAAATCCTATCAGAGTAGCACAAATGTAGGTGGGACAATTCAGCTGTCTCGGAAACATCTTATTCATCTGCCTTGCTCTCATTCTAAGT
The DNA here is from genome assembly GCF_004027225.2 of Strigops habroptila. Classification (NCBI taxonomy): domain Eukaryota; kingdom Metazoa; phylum Chordata; class Aves; order Psittaciformes; family Psittacidae; genus Strigops; species Strigops habroptila. Next base: position 72,775,629 of record NC_044281.2, read on the forward strand.
GTCCAAAATGAGATATGTCTTTATGGCTTCCTTCTTTTTTTCACTCTTGGAATTCACAGTGGATAAAATGTATTATTTGTTAATAGAGCTGAGCACTGTAGCAAAATTGTAATTTTAACTGGAAAGCCTAAAAGCCAAAACCATACCATCTTTCCTAAGCGTTACCTACTGTTAGAAATTCAGGGATTTGGAGAATTGAGAAAGATGATGGTAGGATTCAGCAATGGCAACTATTACAGATTTTCATTCCAGTTGCCAATCTCCATAGTGTCTGGCCAGCGAGTGCAGGCACAAGCTGATAAAGACAATTAAGTAGCAAGCCAAGGACGGAAGTAACGCTTGGATGCTTCTTTCTGGGAAAAGAAGGAGCTGGTGGAAAGTACCAGCAGGTATCTTCTTACTGTTAGCAACGGGAACCTAGGCTACAGATGGAAATACCAGCTGAAACAAAGATACTGTAATGATCATTTCGTGTTTTGGTTTATCTGAGATGTTTATAATGTTTTACCATGATCTAACTAGTTAAAAAAAAATCTTAAGCCTCCTTAAGACTTTTTTTTTCCCCTGTTTCTCTGTCTTTGGGAACATTCTCTTTAAAAGTTGGCCCTTATAGTATAAACTTCTTCCCTTAGAGAAAAATGGCTCCATATTTTCATTTTCTCAGTTTGTCTGTCTGTTCGTCCAACACACTGGACTTTATCTTCTGTCTCCAAGATTTAGCAAAAATACATTTCAGTTACAAACCTACCACACGGTTTAAAGTCTTTGGACCAGGAGACAATCTGAGGTATGTGATGCTGATGTATATTTGCTCCTTGTCCTCTTAAATAGCATTTGTTAGGCAAATGAATCACTGAAGTTGCATGATAATAGGCATTATTCAAATCAAGTTATAATAATAAAAAAGGACAAAAACAAATGTTTCATAAAAATAAAAAGGAACCATTATAATGTGTTTGGTCAATGCAACAAGGAAATGAGTTGAGATGACCAATGAAGTTTTCCTAACAGAAACATAAGCTTGGTGGTGTACTGGGAAAAGGCACTAGGAGTTCTCTATTCCACTGTTACCCTTAACAATTTTCCCTAATATTTAATTTTGCAGAGAAACTTGTAGCTCTTACATGTATATTTATTGTGTGCATATGCCAGTTCTAAGTGCAAAGATTTGCTGTAGGTAAACCGTGCTCAAAATAAGCTTATTTTTGTAGCCTAGTCTTGCTGATCTTGAAATTGAAGTTACTTGTATCTAGCAGAGACTTCTGTAGAAGAGCAGCAGCCTCTATGACATTAGTGACTGACTTTCTATGCCCAACATGGCTTTTTAAAATCTGGTTTAGGAGTGAGAGTCTTCTAGGATTTAATATAGAGACTGAATAAAGTGATCATATTGGCATCCTTAACTATTTCTGCAAATTAGTGTGAACATTAATTGAGGGTCAGTGTATCTCTCAACAATACTGGCTTAATTCTGGCTCTTCCTAGGATTTGGATCCAGATTTTTTGTTGATGCCATGTCTGGACATGCCTCCAAGTCCAAGTGTGAACCTATGCTTATAAACAAAAGAATTTATTCCACTTAGCCCCCCTGTACCAAATGAATAATCAAGTTGTGGATTACTTTGAACCTGTATCAGGTGTAGTCTTACAGCTGAGGTATCTTTATTTTCAAACTGTTGTCTGAGTTGGGGAGAGATGTTATTGCCCCCTCTCCAACCTTGCTCTTGGCTTTTCTTCCAGCATTGCTGATTGAAATGACTGTGGCAAATAAGGATCTGAAAGTTGCAAAACCTTTGTCAACATTAGGTCAATATATGCCAATGTTTGCTATACAAACCGTGGCAAAAGGCACTAACACCAGCCAGCTTTTAATTTAGCAAGCTAGATTATCAGACTGGTCTTTGAATACACACAAGGTGGATACAAGGAAGCATTAGACTTTTCTGGAAGGTGAATCTGAGAAAAAATGGACTCAAGTGATCTCATGTACAGTTTAAAGGAATTTTGATTGAATAAGCAATTTGGTTAACTTAGCCAGCTAAGCAGATGTGTAAAGATAGGTTTTGTAATGAAATACAATAGTTTAATAATGGTAATTTGAAGGAATCAGTAGAAAGCAGTTGTATGAAATACTGAAATTAGGATACTGAAAAGTGTATTACAGAAACAGACTACCAGACATAGGTAACAATAGATAGCAGAATAGCTGCAGGTTGACAGTGCAAAAGGCAGACATCACTGTGTTTGCCTACAGAGAGGTTATACCTAAATTTGCAGGAATACTCAATTGCCTTTCATGTGTCAACTGATGCCTGGCTTTTTTTTTTTTTTTTTTTTGAGATTATGGCACATGAGTAAAAAGGCAGACAGACAATTGTGCAGAACAGCCCAAAGCTGAAAGCACTTTGGAGAAACTGGATTCTGATGAGAGAATATAGTAGTATATACATAGGGACCAAAATTATATAAACACCAGGGAATTATTCATTGTTACGTTTGGAGAGTCCTATCCAAGCCCAGGCAAAGCTTATCTGAAGTTTACCATGCTTGGATTGTATAACTCCTGTATTTCATTATATTACTCTTCCATAGATGTCTTGTTAAATTGCAAGATAATATTAGTGGATATTTGAGCATCCTCTAAAAAATAGAGGGAGGGAGAGGTCAGTTTAGTTCCAGACCTTTGAATTTTGAAAAAACTTTGCTTTTCTAGGTTACTAAGTTCAAAAGGCAGAGCTCAGGTAAATATAAGCTAGTTTTCTAAATACAAATGTCTTTTTCACAACAGAAGTCATTCTGTTACTCCTTAAATTCACAGAAACGACTAGTTACAATTCTCTCACAGGTCACCTCTTTGTTCTCTACCTACAACACAATGTTGCAGATTATTTAAACACCAGTGATATTGGTGACATACATGGTCCACTGGTCATGAGTTTGAGGTTGGAAGTAGTTTTGTGGCAGAAGCTTTATTTTCATGACCAACATAATACAATGTGTTGTACCCTCATGGGGGTTTGCGTGACCTTCCTCCCTGCCCTCACCCTGTAATGAAACTAAAAGCATGTTTGTTGATGAGTATTGAAAACAAGATTTAAAGATCTGTGACTTCTACTTAAAATAGGTGATAGTATCTCTGCATTAATTTCACATTAGCACTTGAAGTTTGATTTCTCTCTGCTATTGTAGGAAACTGACAACATGTAGCAGAGTGGCAGAATACAGGTTTTAAGTTGTGCATTTCTCTTTCAGAGTTGCCTGCAAACTTTTTTGTGTGCATGCAGAGGCATGGCAAGACCAGGAGTGGCTTATGCATTGACTATTGCCATCCAATGCCTACTGTTGAATTGATTCTTTCAATCAGTAGTTTCATAGGATTTGTAAAATAGTTTGGATTTACTTTTGGGCAGAAATGTATCAGCTCTGGGTTTTTATTTTCATCAAGAAATACTTGAAAATCCAGCATTGCATCAGGTTGTATATTAGCACTATGTAATCATTTTCTGTCTTCTTACAGTAACATACAAGCTACTCAGGAACAGGAAAACCCCTTTCGAACTGCAGTCTGAAGGTCTAGTCTGTTGTTTCTGATTCAGCTGTAAAGAGAAATGTAGAAAATTTGGAAGCTGAAGTTAGAACACAATTTCTTCAGCAAATTCAGTTATTTCCTGAAGAAGTGTTTTTGTATTTCTGCTTATATATAAGCTTTAAGATTAAGTAGGGTCACTTATTTTTCTTCTAAATTTGTTTAACTGTATTTTTTCCATTTCTGCTCAGCAAAAAGTAGTTAAGTATCTATTCCAAAAGGCAGAGATGAAAACGTACATTCTGCAGTATTTAGCAGTCCATTTGAAGATCAGGCCACTTTTTTTCACCTTGCTTTTAGCGAGAACAATGACAAAACTGGCTGCTCTCAAAAAACACAACATAAAATTAATTTATTCCTACAAATTATTTCTGGTTATGCTAATCTCAAGTATTTATTTACATCTAGAGCAGGGCCAAACTCTAAAACAGATGCTTGAAGATTTTTTTTTTAAACCATTTGTATACTAGGAAATTCTAATGAGTTCTGTATGAAAACAGATGTTTGTGGATAAATAAGCCCTTTTGTTTATGCATATTTCACCAAAAAAATCTGTTTAATCTGTTCTTAAAACATTAAGCCTGAAAACTGGAGAGGTTGGGACGAAAGTATTTGCTGGGCCTTTTGTCTGAAATGCACCTCGGCTTGCTCGCCTGTTCCAGCGCCTGCTTAGCGTTTAGGAGGGGGGAAAGCTATTCTTTAGTTCAGGTATGAAAATGTGTGATACTTTATATCAATTATTTGGCTGATTGCTGGAAGTGCATTGGAGTGAGGGGGTATTGGCTAGTTCTGGCCTTCGCTAATGGGAGCATTTCAGAATGTGGATGGTAATTAAAGTACAGAATGCAGAAAATTAGGCCAAAATTGAATAGAAATGAATAAGTATGTGTTCTGTTGTGCAGATGTTGTGAACAGATTATTTTGGATACCTCTTTCTATCTACATCTTATTTGGTTACCATGCAAAAATCGTCATACACCGATTGTAGATTGTTTCTTCCCATTGCCTTTTCTGTTTTTATGTTGTGATGTATCTCTATAGGTAGTAATTTAGCAAAATATCCTGTCTGCCAGGTGTGGGAACTAGCTGATTGTATTGTAATACCAGATCATTACTTAATTCATATGCAACCTAGCCTAGCACATGGAAAGCATTATAAATCTATTTACAGTGTGGCTGGTCTGATGATAACATTGTATTAAATTCCCAGGTGAGGCAATTTAAGCAATTGCTTTGCCATGTGTAGGCCATGGAAATTAACTTCTCATATGCTTTAGTAATAGACGGACTTCATTGGTATGCTCAGTTTAGTAGTATAGCAGAATTCTTACAGTCTGGTTACATGTACCCTACTTCACATGTAGAATCATACAGGGGAGTGGTACTGCAGATCACAGATCTTAATTAGTTTAAGCTGAGTTAATTCATTTCAATTCTAATTTAGCTGGGCTTGCCCACGAACACATTCAGTTCTATTGGGAAATGTTAAGGCTTGGGTCAAGTAGACAAATTGTTTAAAGCCAAATTGCCAGACAGAACTGAGCAAGTGTATCTGTTTGAACAGGGCTTTAAGGAAATCACCCAATCAGTATGCAAAAATCCTGTTCATAAACCAAGAGGGGTCTGCCTGGAATCGGAAATTCTTCCTTGTCAGAAGGTCTGGGTACTGTAGTACATGTAAAACAGCCTCTGAAACTTTCTGTCTTGAAGTTCTTGTAGAAAGTAGCTTAACCCTTTTGTGTCATTGTGTGTTCGTATGCAATGCTACATTTGAATGCAAACGTGTACACCAAGTTAAAAACTTGTGTGCTTAGACTTTTGGTCTAGGTATCTACAAGAAAATGTAAAATACAAGGAAAACTTCTGTATATGACAGACAAAAAACAGGAAAAAAACTGCACACAGAACCTCTTAAACCTATACTGAGCTGCCCAGAAATGCCTTGGATTACAAACTCTGTAAAGCTTCTGTCTTTTCTAGAAACATACATATAAAGTACCAGTAGACAGTGGTAACTGACAACTAAGACTAAAAATGTTGACAATTTCTTGATTTGCCTGGTTAGCTTATGTATAGAAGTCATTAACTATTTATAAAATGCATTATGAATTGGTTTCCTTCAAACTGTAGCGGAGTGTGTGACATTTCCAGCTCAAACTATCATTCTTGCATTTGGCTAAAGTACATATTTATAAACAGCTGATGGTTATGAACTAAAAAAACCCCCATAAATCTAAACAGTATTTAATTATTGAGTTCAGACAAACTGAACTGATTTCGATAGCCACATTTGAAAGTGTTAGCCAATATTACTTTCATAAAAATAAGAATAGTAATTCAAGATATTGATATTTTGGACAAATCCTGAAAGAACAAATGAACACTTTAGTTCAAAGGCCTTTCCTTTTATATTATTGATTCATTTGGTAGTGAAACTGTGATCAAAAGTAGTATCAAATTATTTATTGATTATAGCAAAGAGTTGTACCTAATTGTAGTCAAAGGGTTATTTCTTTTAATATAATTACTGATTTTCAGATCATGACAGATTATTGCAATGAAAGAACAATGATACAAATATATTTGTTAAGTTCAGTGGTGCTGATACAAAGGATTGTAAAGGGCCTCTAAAAATTGTATTGCTATTAATATTATTTTCCTTCCTATGAAGATATTCTTTTTACTTTCTGCCATGCAGGCTCTTATGAATGAAAATATCAGCCAGTTAAACGTTTCAAATAAATGATGTCTAACCAGGAACCATCTCAGTCTCTACATATAATTAGGAAACTTGTTCACTGGAGAGCAAGCTCATGAAGCATCATGCTCCTCATCTCAGACTAATAATGATAAATACATTCAACACGAACAAAATCAATGGGGCTGAGTCATTTTGTGGAATTGGGAGAGACTGTACAGTTGAACTACTAGACCTCAAATGGGAAGATTGAATCTTAATCAGAAAAGAAGATTAGATATTTATTGGTATATATTTGTAATTTCCATCCTTGTTTGCTGTGTATCAAATAAAAATAGGAAAATAATATAATTGAGCAATCTATGGCAATTTGTTGGCTTTTTGGTGAAAAAAGAGAAAAACAAAACCTACCTCCATATGATATTCTTGCATACTGTGGAGTGTTTTAGTCCCCCATAGTGATGAAATGAATAATTTAAACAGGCAGCTCTGATACCACAGCCTGTTTAAAGGTTCTTATTTCCTTTAATGCTGTAGACTACTTTAGCTTGGTTAGTATGAAACTGTGACAGCTGAGATCTCCAAAAGATTTGGCACAATTCATCTCTTGTAGTAGGTCCATGGTATGCTTTGTCCTTGCTACGTACATCTGTAGCTTTAGTATATAATCTAGATCTGAACACTAGCAACTGAATCACAAATCACTAAGCATTGTAATGATGATGAGAACAAAGGGTAAACTACACAGACTAAAAAGCTAAAATGTGTTGCTCTGAGATGACCAACACAAGGCTTACTCCACTGCCAGGTTGCCAACGTAAGGAGTGACCCACTACCGAATTTCTTTGTCACAAAGGTAATGAATTTCCGTGTGGTCAGTATAATTTCTAGTGGCTTGTTTACTGCGCCCTGGTCCCAAGCATGCTTTTTTGGCATGATTGTCCAATTAGGGAAGGTTTGAGAAGGAATTTGTTTTTGTGGAGTTCCTACTGGTAGTGACCACCATGGCAGAGTGTGAGGGAAGTTCCCATCAGTAAAGGCAGGCCCTATAGCTTAGTTCTTGCTACTCGTGAGTTTCTTCCTCTGATGAAGTGTAAAACTCACATAACCACACTCAAATGTAAAAAGACTCTAGCCAATTTATTAAAAATCCTTTCTCTCTTTTAATAATGAGTGTAGAAATATTAACTGACTAAGGGCTTGGTATTTGGCCAACAGAGAATTTGATGTTCTGTTTATGGACTTCCCCATTGAACGCTGTGCCTCCTTGGTAATCTTTGGAATTTGCTTTCCATTACTTGGCACTTGATCTAGTTTAGAGTCAATACGGTGATCAGTTCATGAGCAGATCTGGTGCTCATAAGCTGTGAATAATGACTACCTGTCATAATCTAACAGATGACTATCAGTTTTGTGGTGTTTCCATGAACTATAGTAAACCAATGTTTCCTTGTACTGTCTTCTCTCCTTTCTTTTTGCCTTTGACTTCTGGTCCTTTCCCAGTAGGCCTTCATAGCCTTAGTGGCGTAGAAAAAAACACTTGATATTTTTTTTACATCTTTAAGTTCAACTTGGTTTTGTGAAATGTGTGTTGTTCAAGTTTTGGTTTTTTTAATATGGGAACAGCTCAGTCTTCCTTTCCTGTTTATTGGCATCACTGCAGTGCTCTGCTGAGTTCTGCATCTAGCTAGCAAGTTCTTCAGAAAAACGAACTTAGTTCCAGCACATGCATGTCTTCAATGCTTCTGGTATTAGTGCATATTGCCTCTTCTGGTTATCTGATTATCAGAACCGGGGTCGCACGTTATATATCTTGAGCTTCACTGAAGCTGCTTTCATTGCTGAAATGCTGAGGATGTGACTGTCTTAGAAATGCTAAGGTTTTTCATGCCTATTTGTCGAAGTACAGCACTTGAAGAACTTTTTAATAACTTTTTACTTGCAGATTATTTTTTTTTTTTATCAAATAGGTATCCATTAGGGGGCTCTCGAGGTTTAAGATGATCAGCCTTGATACCAAGGGCTTCGGAGCTTTACTTCCTAACCCTTTTTTTCTTTTTGTTTTACAGAAAAGGTCACGAATCGCCTACAGTGATGAGGTGCGGAATGAGCTCCTAGGGGATGATGGGAATTCCTCAGAGAACCAGGTAGGATGCTAATCAAGAAGCCCTAGTGGGTGGCTGGAGGGTGAAGGAGGTCACTGGCACACTGGGCTTCTCAAGCTGCTCCTTAACAGCATTAGCAACAACTCATGTGGAAGTGATACTGTTTAATGCAAAGCTGGGGTCTTAATCAACTTCAAAATGTTTCTTGGAGATCTTACATTTAACCCTTTAACTTGTGATCACTGTCTGCTATCTTAAAAAAAAATCTTTTCTTCTCCTTTCTTTATTATTTAGTACTTAAAAAATAACTTGAAACGTGCTGTTTGCCGACAAAGCCAAGGTCTTCACCTCAAACACATGTAAAAGGAATAAAAAAAGTACATAATGCAGCTTTGATAATAATGCAGTATAATTAAATCAACACTGGCAGGCAAAACAAATGAAAGTGCACTCTCAGAATTAGGCAGTACCCCACTCAGTTTCCTTGTGTGATTCCGTCCCTAAACAGATTTTTTTCTCCTTGTACCAAAACTACAAGTTGCACTAATAAGAGCATGCTTTCATAATGCGTGTTGTCCTAGAATGCAGAGTGCCATCCATCTCTTTTAATAAAGGAAAGCTTGGTAATCCTGAGACTTCTTATAAGTCTTGTACCCGTATTGTGGTTCTGGACACTACAGTGAGGATCCTGCTAGACTAGTGAAAGTTATAAAGGCTATATTATATTCAGGGGAGTTTGACCCACCTGTTAATATTCCTTTTGGTGCTGAAACTTGTTTGACAAGCTGTCTGAAAGTAGAGTATTTCTTTTCTTTTCTGAAAATCATGTCAGCTGTAATCAAAGGTGTGCATTTTGGGTTAGAAGTTAGTTGAAAGTTTTCTTAACTATCAGAGTTTCTTTTCTGACCAGATAGAATTATTAGATTATTTTGGTAGTGAAAATGAAAATTGTTTAAAAGTTTATTTGATAAATGCAATATTAGATAAGGAAACAGATTGGAACCATGTTCTGAAATTTTTAATATCTTCTACCTTATCTTAATATAATAGATATCTTCTATCTGTCTTAATGTAAGCTCACTTCCACTAAGGTTAAAAAAGAAGAAAGACTTGGAGACTTATCCCAGTACAATGAATTTTAAGACTCCTTAAGCCTTAACCTTATACAGTATTTTAAATGTGCTGTTTGAGTTTTAAACTCTGTAATAGACTTTAAGACATACATTAATGAAATTATACACAGGCTACAATTTATCTGTAGACATAACACTTAATGTATAGCAGCTCTCATATCTGTGTGAATAATTACATTGAAAAGATATTAATCTTCATATTTATATACTATGGCAAAGGGAGATTCCAAAATTTGAATAAAATAGACTTTTTTTTTATCCCTCAGTAATGATTTTATAGAAAGGCTGATTTTAAGGAAAAGAGTTTGACAGTCTGCATGTCACGATTGTAAACTCAGTCCTGTGAAAGTGTTAAGATTCTTGTTTTATTTCATTTAAGGTGCTGCTATTTTTACATTTCAAGAAAAAAATTGTGTGAATTCAGACATAAAAGGGCAATTGTGATAAGAAGCTTTACTTATAACAGAATATCTTATGTGGAGGGATGAGATAAAATATTTTATTTTCACTTTTTAAGGAATAATTAAATAACTGGTTCACATGTGCACTTTTTGCAAGTTATGATCTTTATTCTAACCTTGATGGAATAAACATGGTCTCATCTCAAGGAACCAAATGATACCTTCAACATGAGTTTTTTTTCTTCCAAATGACCACTTCATAACCGGAAGAAAATTTTGGCTGGTAAAGGAGTTTTATCTAGTCTTATAGGTAATCAAAATCCTTTTCTATAAGCCAATTATACCTTTGAGAGTTCTGAATTTCTTCTTTTCTTCCTTGAAAAATGTTGTGAAATACCACCACCTAAGGAGTCACCTAACTTCTTTTAAACATGTGAATGCCAGTATTTGAAAAAAAAATATTATTTATTTTGTTGCTTCAATAATCAATTTTGCGATCTCTTTTTTCTTATGAAATGTCATTATTTATGTTTTTACTTATCTTGTAGATATGCATGTAGATATGGGTACAGGCAGTTAGTGCGAAAACTTCAGTCTGATGTTGAGTTTATCAAAATGTACAGCTATCCAAATCAAGTATAAGGTTTGGGTACTTGCCATACACCGAATATGTTATATTGATGTTTTAACTCAGTAACTCTAGGTCTAATGCACTCTCACTTCAATATGTTGTTATATCAGTAAAAAATTTGGATTAGATGGAGAAAGGAAGTAGAGTATAACTTGCAGCCATATAAAATATTTGAAGATGTTTCAAATTCTTGCTTTCATTTTGTCTGATGGAAATAAATTAGGTAGATGGACTGACCTTCACCCTAAGATTGCAGGACTTCTACTTCTTAATATCAGTTTGGATTAGGTTAAATTTGTTAAACTGGAAAATGGTGGGTTTCTTTTCCCCAATTCAGTCACCAAACTGAAAGGAGAGAGGAGGGATTCCTCTTCTGACAGAGGAGTTGTAGAAAAATGTTGCCAGCTCAGGATTGCTCTTACCAATCTGCAAATATTGGTAAAGTCTGCCCGTAGAAATGCTGAGTATCTGTTTAGACTGGGGTCTTACCCAAGGGAAATGAGATATGAGCTGCATGTTTCAGGTATGGCCTTTGTCATTGTAATAAACATTTGCATAAATGGTTTTGGTGGGGTGAGAAGACAAAAAGAACTTAATGTGTATTGGCTAATATGACCATATTAAGTATCTAGAAATAAATAGAGCACTGTTGGAAAAATAAAGAATTTGGATCTTTTCTTTATTCAGGTTCTGTTTTTTCAGTTGAGTTTCAAAGGTACAATTACAGCAAACCACAGCCAAGTTATAAGCTGTAATGAATAGGGTCATAGGTATGAGTTGTTCTCCCAAGAAGAAAGATTGAAATACAAAGAACAGATTGAAGAATTGGCAAATTATCTTTCATCTTAATTTTTGCCAATGTCTCCCATAAGTACCAGTCATCATGTGTAGATGACAACTTAGGATACAGTTGCCTTATAATGGTTATACCAAGATGATTTAACTAATTTTACCAGATAAAGCATATGGAAACTTCTCGTAAGTTGTAAGAATTACACAATTCTGCTATTCAAAGTTTCTTTTGAAGTAACTGCATCATTATTTAGTGAGTTAGATAGTGGCATAGTGCTCTTTATGCGCTTTGAGTTTAGTAAAGTCATTGCTTCGTATATGTTAATTTCTTCTTAGTTTGAATCGTGTGAAACTGGAGGCATCCTTCCTCGCATCAAAGAAAACCCCACCTCACAACCCCATACCCCAAAACCTACTGTGTGCATTGCGTTGTTATTTATTTTCCAGGAGTGGTTAAAATGGGCTGTGTTGCTTTCAAGTCTTATTTGTCATTCTCGCCACCAGTGTTTATCAAATCCCTCAAAAGTTTGTGGTCTTTAGTGCACTACTTAAAGTTACGGCTTCACTTGAATAATAATACAACTGGTTTATGTGGCAATTTGAATGTTTTTTAGAAAGTGTGTGTTGTGTTAAATCAGAAATCCTTCTCAACTAAAATGTCAGGTACAGTATTACCAACTTTCTTGAAATATACTAGTGTTCCTTTCTCTTTTGCAACTGTGTTCATTAATAAGTTTAAATAACTTTGCATTAGGTTATACTGCATGTCCATATACGCATACATTGTATATGTGATTTGCTGTGAACAAATATTTTGTGGCTCCTTAATTTCTGACTACAAAGTTGCGATAATATTAGATTTGGGCTTGCTGTGCATAAAGTGTGTCAAACTTCAGCTACAGACCAGGGGGTGAAGTTGGTCAATTTAATTCCCCAAGATCTAAAGAAGGTCGGTATCATTTCATATAGCCCTGGCAGAGCAGATCATTACCAGACACAAATCTGTTCGTTACATGCCGAGGGTTTATAGCAAAATAAATAGACTGTCATCATAAGTTCAGAAAATTGTGTGTTCGACCCACGATAATGTGTAAAGGGCGTTTAATAGAGTTCAGCATTTATTCGTTATCTATATGCGGACAGAGACGGCGGTAGCGTTATCAGCCTTATAAAAAAAATTCAGTAGTTTCCCGTGCCACGTGACGTGCCTCACAGACACACACACACATACACGCGTGCACACACACATACACACACATCCCCCATCTCGCTCTCTGCGGCGCAGTTTTGATTTTAGTCACAGCAGAAGGCTTAGCCACAAGAGATTCCACTGGTTCAAACCAGCGTAAACCAGATTTATAGGGTGTTTTTTTCTCCCAGCCTACAAAGGAGCAGATTACCTCTTGTATCGAATTCTGTATTGCAAAAAAAAAAACCCAAAACAAACCCCAGAAAATCATCTTTGTTTCAAAAATATGCTGATTATCATAACCTAAAATGGTGGCTGCACGCTGCTTATTGCTGCTTACGGTTAAGCGGTGAGCATTATAAAAATAAGGTTTCAAAATAGAAACGTAGAGGTAGCACATTTTCATCAAGAGCATTGTTAAATGGGGGAAAAATACATCTTTTGTTAATTTGAATGAATATCTTTCAGCCAATGTTAGGGAAAAAAAAACCCCAAACCCTCTCCCATTACTTAGCTTAGCTGCAAATCCCATGCAGAGCTTAAATTCAGCCATGCAGCACAAACAAGATAGAACATTTTTGTTTTGGACCTATTGAAAAAACAAATGTGCAGCATTTTAGAACTCTCATTGATTATAGCAGGGTGGCATGCCCAAACGGGCTCTGTTGCGGGAGAGTAGTTTTAAACTTTGGCCCTTTAAGTATCATAGCCAACTGAAGAATGGTGGCCTCAGAAAGAAAAGATAGCTATGTATGTGATCAACTCCCAGATCGTCTCTTTCTAAAAAGCTTTAATGTTTGCCTTTTTGGGGAAAAAAGGGGGGGAAGATCTGGAGAAAGAGACCAATTTATGATAGGCCGAGCATTTGAATTTAAGTGCCGGTTTGGTGGAAAATGCAGTTTTCTTTATACCAAATTCTAACAAAGTTCCTTTAGCTACGTACTGAAGAGCTGTTTCAGTTTGAGTCCGTGTGGTAGTAGCCCTCCTAATTACATCTTGTTAGAGCCTCGTTGTCCGTTTTGGTGGTGGGGTGAGGCGTACAATCAGTTCTAGACGAGCCATGTGAAACAATAGAGAATAATGGAGGTTCTTTTGTTTCCTTCATGCTGGTGAGACTTTATTAGTAGTAAACGTTCTCAGCTTACACACGTGTTGAAAATTAGTGTTATGAAACTGTAGGTGAAGTATCAGCATAACCTGAGATAATGATGTAGCTGTTGTAATTTTGAATTCAACTGGAATCGGTGAGAGAACTGTAATTTTTTGTAAAGACCCACTCTTATGCAGGCATTTGTTGTGAGTAATTATATGTTTTGTTCCAGTACAAATAATTTATCTGTCTCTCTAAGGGGAGAGCATAGTACAACATAGCTTGATAATCAGACTGGAGTTATATTTAGTTTTATAGTAAACCTACCAGAGCAATATTATTAATAGTGCTAGATTGTGTTAATTTACAAGCATAAATTGATAAATATAGATGTATATGCTATATAAGTATACACAGACACACTGTGTATATATATGCACACTCAGAGTAGTGGTCTGGGATTAGGAACCTGGAGTGGGTCTTTTCTGAGGGGAGTATGTTTCATGTTGTTTCCTATTCCTTTGTCTATTTTTAAATATGCTATGCAATAAATCATAATTCTGAGCCATTTATCTAAGCTGCTGCTTTTTTTTTTTTTTTTTTTTAAAGCTGGAAAAAACCCTCTGTATGAAGTTCAATAATAAAATTAGATAATATAGTTACAGTAGAACTCAGGTATAAAAAAATTGAAATACTGCTCACATGCTATAAAGATGCAGTCATCTATTAATAAGTTAGATCTGCTAGTAAAATAAGAAATCAGTTGTCACAACTAAAATATACAGAAAACATTCTGAAAACTTGTATATACAAAACCACTTCAGCTGTACAGTCTTCGAAGAGAGGAATAGTAAACTTGTTTTTTCTTTATAATATAGACTTCTATGAAGTCATTCCCCTTTATTTCATGATGGTGTCTTAGATGTGGTTTAAAAGAGAATTTCACACTATTCTCTTTGTTTAATGTGACAGTGTGAGAAAGTGATCTTTATTCGTTCAAAAAACTCTGCATGTAGTCTATGTTTAGGTTCTTTTAATGTGTTTGTCTGTGATTTTTAAATGCTAAACATGTAAACAGATAAATTGTCAATGTTAATTCTGTATCCTGTCACACAACTGATCTTTCTTTCCTGCCATTTCTTTCCTTTTTATCTTTTTTGTGCGTTCATGTTGCAGTTGATAAAATTACGTGAAGAGGTGAGTACTTTCTTGCTTTTTGTTGTCTAGCTTTCCCTTTAAAGCTGAGTTTCTAAATCTGAAGTAGATCTTTTTGTTCATTGTTGGAGGGAAATCTACACAAAGCAAAAATATTGATTACATTGCTTTAAAACATTCACTGTTGTGCCTCTTTTTCCCTAATAATTGTATACTTACATAGGAATCTCTAGATCAAACCTTAGAAATTAACATTCTTTGATAGTGGAAATTTTTTTTAAAGGCACTAGAAAAAGAAGGGGGGAAAAAACCTCCACTATTATTTGATCTCTGCTAGAATACCATGATCAAATCAGGTACAGTAATAATCATGTTTACATCACAAAATCTTTGATAGGGTAAATACATTTATACTCCGGTATTGAAAGTGAAAGCATTGCTTTGGTAAAAACCTGTGCTGAAACACTGCAAAAATTACACAGTATTTCACAGTGGTTGAGTTTGATGTGAGGTATTCAAGTAGCTTATGTATTATACTGGATATTGTATATCCCCTGCAAATACAGTACAGGTAGACCTACGTACAGATATCAATATTTATTATGTATTTGTGAGTGCTGTAGATCTGTAGGTGTAACACTAGAGATCAGTATTCCAGAACACCTTTCTTCCAGTTATAAAATGACTCATAAATATTTAGGGAGAGAAGCCTGTTTTAATGGTCAGTTCCTCAAATGTTTCAGTATATTTTCTGAAATTAATCTTCTCTGTTACTTGCTGCTGTAGCAAAGCAGGTATCTGAACTGCTTGTTTTTATTATTTCCTGATAGCTACCAAGAAAAAGGTCTCAGTAAAGTCAAGATTACTTATAGGTCAGATTTCTGAAAGGTTTTGTACAGAGTTGGAACCAGTGAAGTATTTGAATAGATATATTTAGAAGCACGAGTATTTTAACATCACATATTTGTCTGGTATCTTCTTTTTGAAACACGTGTTCCCAGACATATGAGTATTGAATACTGAACTCTGCAGGAAAGGATTTGTAAGTTTTAGAAATGGTGATGACAAAGAATTGTAAAGTAACCAGATTAAGGACAATTACAGAGAATTCTTAAAAACAGTAAGATATTTGTGATGTAAAGATTGTTTCAGTATTTCCCTGAATGCTTTATTTTTTCCCTCTTCTTGTGGAGCTGATATTAATATGTTAAAGCTACAAAGTAAAACAGGGAAAAAAAAAATTAAACAAAATAAACATGCAACCATATGAAAGCCCTCCCACCACTGCTGAGCTCCCCTCCCCAATAGTCCCAGTATTTAAACAGATGACAATATTGTTGCAAGGGTTTGTATAGCCTGATTTCTGAGATTTTTCAGAACAAGGTTCATTTGCTCATCCCTTTACCAACACCTGCATGTCTGCTCCTGTGCTTTTGTAAAACAATGTAGTAGGTTCATTTTTGCTTGCAAACATAGTTTATAGTTTTATAAATATAAAGATTCCTAATTTGTAAATTTACTCTGAAAATTGAATCAGATATAAAGAACAAAGCTGCTACTTAACTGCTCTCCTTTTTGAAATAGCTGTGAAGGCAAATAAGAAAATTCAGGATGTTATTGCAACTTGAGAGCTATGCTGAACTCAATCATGCCTTTTGGAGCTTCTAAATCCTCTTTGTTAGCCACCTAAAAAAATTTGACATTGCTCCTGGTAATTTTCTTCTTTGCTTTTCCTTGCTAGCCTCATAAGTTACTTGTTCCTCTCTGCATATTGTGAAAGAGGCAGGAAATAGAAGTAAATAAAGGGATTTGTTCTTTTTTCTAGATTGATTGTACAGGTAGAGAGAGAAATAATTTGATAAACAGTTGTTAGTATTCTGTTCTCTGCACTGAGTCCCCACTATGTGCTGGATAGGTTGTAATTGCAATGGTATTTTTATACCCAATGCAAAATGCACATTAAAGTTTAAATGAAGGCTAGTATGGTGACTCAGGCATAATTCTTAACTTGTCACATAGTGAAACATCAAGGCATCCCCAATTATAGTTCTCCTAAGGAGGTATGAACTGATCTTAAAAGAAATTGTGGTTTGCCATAGTGTTTG